>NW_001865054.1:217042-262474 GCF_000002865.3 Monosiga brevicollis MX1
GGGGGGGGTTAAGCAAAAGGCAGGCATGTACATGAGGAGCGCACATTAAAAAAAAAAAAGCAATGGGCGTTAATATTTTCACACTCTTGCTCCCCCTGTCTGTCTTTGCCTGTGACTTGATACAAGACTGCAGTGCCCCAACTTAGGTGTGCAAATAATACCTTTGTGTCGCCCTGCATGGCTGCATAATCCAAAGGAGTGAGACGATCCGGATGCGTTTCTGTGTAGTTAGGGAAGGCTTGGTATTGAAGCAAGAGCTCAGCCAAGTGAACATTTTGGCGTGACGCAGCCCAGTGGAGGGCCGTGATGCCTTGAGCATCTTGGACATTGGTATTGGCCTCGAGCTGCAGTAGAGTCAGCGCAGCCTCGTAGGAGTCGGCAAACACGGCGTTGTGCAAAGGAGTGCGGCCTACGCTATCCGGCGAATCGACGGGAAGCTGGCCTGTTTCGATGAGGGCTTGGCATATGTCTGCGTGGCCATGCACCGCAGCCCAGTGCAAGAGATTACGGTCCTCTGCATCCTTGAAGAGATATGCATCTGCTTTACTTTCCAGCAAAAGCCGCGTGACTTCGGTATGGCCCTCCGACACGGCGTAAAAGAGCGGTGGCTGATGGTTCTCATCCTGCAAATTGGGGTTGGCACCCGCCCTCAGGAGCAGATCACAAATGTCCAACGCGCCGTAGTACGCCGCCATGTGCAGTGCAGAGTTGCCTCCCGTATCTTGCTGATTGACATTGCACTGCAGCACGCAATACATTGGTGTGTAAGTGAATTGGTGTCACAGCTAGTCTCGCTGGTCGTTGAGGCATTCAAGACGTACCTTGCTGGAATGTAAGAGGGCAGCAATGACGTTCATATTACCCCCACTCAAAGCGAGCATCAAACCACTGCGGCCATCCCCATCGGCAGTGTCCTGAACATTGTCGAGCTCGAGCAAATACTACAATCGCATCCCACGTCATGTGCCAAAAGTATGAGACTTGATGTCAAGCAAAGGATCTGAAGGAATAGAAGAAAACGGAATAGCAGATTCTTGGGGCAACAAACCTGCACAACTTGATCGTGCTGCTCGTTGATGGCATACTGGAGCGGGGTGTATCCAGCGTAGTCAGGCTGCATGGCCAAGGAAGTACCGCCACGTTGGAGGAGCATGTGACACATATTCGCTGATCCAACGTGAGCCGCCCAATGGACGACTGTGCGCCCGGCCTCGTCCTGTGCATTTGAGCCACAGTACAGGTACCATTAGGCCAGCATGGGGACACAAGTAAGGGCATGATGGTAGGAGACCGGGGAGCAAAAACAAGACTGGGAGGAGTGGCCAGGGATAAACGTGTACTATATAAGATATGTCACACATACCACCTGAAGCTGCAAGTCCGGGGCTTGCAGCAGATATTGGACCATTTGTTCGTGAAGCGAAGCCACGGCGACGTGCAGGCAGGTGCGACCTTGCGAATCAGGGGCATTGAGGATATCAAATTGAATGGCCTGCTCATCTGGATGCCGGCTGTCAACGTCAACCCAGTGCTGCAAGCAAAAGTTGAAGCACTCGATATGGCCCCCCGTCGCAGCCCAGTGCAAAGGCAGCTTGCCCTCGCTGTCACCCACAAGAAAGTGTACGCGATAACTCTGTAGCAGCAAGGCCACGTGTTCAATAGCATTGTGGTAGCATGCCCAGTGCAGGGGCGTCATGCCATACTCATCAAAGCTCTCAAGCGTTGGTGCCAAGTCGGGGAATGCTTGCAGCAAGTACTGCATGCAGGCCACTGTCGAGCTGCTGACGGTAAAGTGAAACACGCTGCGCTGGGCCGAATCCTACAACGCAACAAACAAAGTGCCACGATCAACTGGTGCTCGAGCGTTTGCTGAAGCGAATGACAATTGATGCACATGCATGCTGGGAAGGCGGCCCCATACCACGATGGTTGGATCAGCACCACACTGCAGTAAAAAGGCAAGCATATTTGGATCGGCCTGCATGCAAGCCCAGTGAAGTGCAACCTTGCCCTCGTTGTCTACACATTTGCACCAATACAAGTTGGCCATGAGCCCAGACGCGATCGCCTTCATGGGGCTTGCCAGGTACCGACAAGCTAGTGGCGTGCGTCATCAGACCTGGTGCGTTCACATCAGCCCCTTTGCGGACCAAATGTTCGCAGCAAGCAAGATCATTGCCCACGACCGCGTACACGAGAGGTGTTCGGCCCAAGGCATCGCGGTCATTGACCGGGATCTACATGAAGTCGGTCACCCAGAGCCGATGGAAAATAGGTCAGCTCAAATGCAAGGTAGGACGGGAAGAGACACCGACTCCAGTCGGTCCCATGGATCAACAGGGTGGCTAGGGCCAACACATCTGCTTTGCTTCTCTTTTTCTTACCTTAACTTTGCGAGAACCACCACGTCGCGCGGAATGGATTCGATGCTTGCCGGTCAAGATCTTGGTGACTGTTTTGATGTCACCAATGGCAGCTGCATAGTGGAGGGGATTGACGGCCTCGGCAGCATCCTCTGGTGTCAGGATATGAGCTATAGCCCAAGGCATAGACATGAACGTGAGGTTTATCGAACTGTGTGCAACCTGTCGCACCAAGCAGCCGACGCCGTCTTGACTGCAAAAGGGTTGAACGAGGGCACGCATCGAACACACCGGTATCCGAACTGTCGATGTTGGACGCACTCAGCGAAGGTGCTTGGTGATCAACTAGATTTAGATTACAACGCAAAGCAGAGAGGATAGGGGTGAGAAGAAGCAGTCATGGGCACGCGCTTCGGAAACATGCGACCGGGGCAGCGTCTTTGGGCTGGGCTGGCAAGTCGCACCCGTGAGCTGGGATGTGTCCATGGTGCTTGGACCCTGGCGATCAGACTGCAATTTGTGTTCGATGCCTTTGGGAGGTCGGCGCGGCGTAGCCACCTAATCATAGGGCAGAGCGACAAGCCGAACCATCAAGTTGTGGTGAGCTATCAAGCAATACCGCTGTCAAGGCTCGCCCGCAGCGAGAGAGGGCAAGAGCGAACACGGCAACCAAGCACGATTAGCAACACGACTGACGGCTGCAACTGCTCATGCAACACACCACGCACCCGAACCAAAGAGGCTGGCCAGCAAAACTTGTGAAGAAATGGCTCAGCACGGCTTTAACAACAACAACGGCACCCACTTGGCGCCGTGGTCAGCGCCGGGGCACGGGGTGAGGGCAGCCCGAAACCGAGGAAGGCGGCGATGGCAATGACATGCGTGTGGGAGAATTGAAAGGTATCAGAGCAAGACCGAAAGAGAGAGAGACATGAAAGAGACGCGTCGTTAAGGTCGACTGATTTCCATTTTCGTAAATTTAATTTTGGAGGACAAAGAAATTGTGGTTAGGCAAGGTTTAAAAGAGCCCCGTCAGTGTGGCGAGTCGTTCGAAATCCTCTTCCGCAGCAGGGACGTGCGCAAGTGGATAGTCGGCTCCCAACGCACGAGCGACGAGGAAACCCGAAATCAGGGACAGGTCGTGGCCGTTGCCGGGGGTGGAGTATGATCCACAAAAGTACGTGTGGTCGCGCCCTTGGAAAAATCGCAACGCCAGCGAGCGCGTCAAGTTGGCCAGGTGGAGGTGAGGATGATTGCGCTCATTGCGCACTTCACCCAGCACGCCCTTGGGCGGGATGTCGCGATTGTAGGTAACCATCATCGGGAGCTCCGAGCGCGCGTGATAGGCGGCCCGATACCAGGAGCCAATAATGAAGGTGTTGGTGCATCGACGCGGCTGGCCGGGCGCTTGCTCTGACATCTCGACAAAATTGGCAAAACGACCGGCTTTGATTCGCTCCCGGATATCAGCTGGTAGCACTGACTCATCCGAGTGAATGAAGCCCCGCTCAAAGGCCTCGCAGTCTTCGTCGGCATAGGCCACACCTCGCAGTAGGCGTGCTGTGCCCGCATGTTCGGTTGGTAGACAGGCTGCGGCGGCCTGGGCATTACAAGCGTACACCACCGCTGAGGCATCCAGGACAGTGCCCTGTGAGAGCGTGATACGATGCCCACCATCGGGGCACAAGGCATGGGCCACCACTACGCAGCCCGTGTACACTTGTACATCGCGCAGCAGCGCACGAAAGACCAGGGAGCTATCGTGCTGCCATGAAAGCATCTGTGGCTTGCTATTCAGCGGAATCAGGTCATCAATAGCTACGAATAGACGAACAAGGCAGACACGGGAGCTGTGAACGCGCGTTGAACTGAGCAATCTCATCTCGACGGGCCGCTCAGATCGACCGGCTTCCTCACAAGCACCCCCCCAAAGCTGTAGCTGAGAGGATGCCAGCAAGAGCCACACTGCATGGTGCTCGAGCATACCGGGAAGAATGATGGCAGGAACACGGTCAATCTGGGTTGTAAGAAAGCTAGATGAATAGATGGGAACAATGACATCCTCATAAAACTCGGTAGAGATGCCCGCGAGCCACACGGCCGCGCGCAGCGTAATAAGGTTGAACGGATTGAGGACGCTAAAATGGTAGAGCGACGGCATGTCGGTGCCATTGCATAGCGTTGAGACCCAGCGCACCAGAGCCACCAAGCGACCCCAACGTTGCAAGTCACAGCGATAGGCTTTGTTCAATCCCAAATCTGTGCTGGCATGGGCGAAATCGCCTGTTTACGCGGCGGCCGTTCATGAGGGTGAGCCATGCGCGAGATCGTTGTCTTGAGCAGCATGACCAAATCTCCATCTCATGGTAGCCATTAACCGACCGCGAGGTGTACGGATGTAAAAGGGCAGCGTCACGGGTTCACGCTCGATACCCAGCAGGTCCAGCAGTGCCTCGTAATTTCGAAAATATTTTGGAGGCCAGGCCAACACCGAAAGACCTGCCGATTTCGCGAAGCGGCCGAGTGGGTCAATGGGAATGAAGCAAGCCTCGCTGATCTCTTTTTCAAATATATCCCAAGATACATCACGCGCACGCATACCTGTGCGAACGCCATTGGGCCAGTCATGGACCTTGGCGTTGCCACCGACGCGCTCTTCCTTTTCCACGAGGCTCACGCGGTAACCACTGCGGGCAAGTGCAAACGCAGCCGAGCAGCCTGCAATGCCACCACCGACAACCACAACATGGGACCCTCTAGGCAACGATACCCGGCGCGCCGGCCACAGCCGGAAAACCCGTTTGGTCAAAAATCGCAGCGCCCAGAACAGGGCCAACCCCGCAGCCAGCCAGTAGCCTGCCTCACACAGGCAGGTGCAACTCGGCACGATGCAATCCAGTGCAGCGGCCATGCTTGTAGGCTGTATCAGCCAAAAAAAAAAAAAAAAAAAAAAAAAAAAAAGCGGTCAGTCGGTCAGTCGGTCAGTCGGTCAGTCGGTCAGTCGGTCAGTCGGTCAGTCGGTCAGTCGGTCAGTCGGCCAGTCGGTCAGTCTCATGCAGGCCACTGCGCCTGCGGGCGCCAGCCCTGAATCGGCCTGCTCTGGGTGGGGTCTTAAACCCGCGATCCAAAACCGGCAACACCGACCAGAACGGGCCAACTGTCGTACCCAAGTGAATGATAATATTCTTGACACACCAAAATGCATGACAATTTGTTTTTGCTCCTTGATCGCTGATGAAAAAAATTTTATGGACATTTTGGTTTCAACGCCCTCCCCCCTGAACCATATTGTTCCAGGGCTTTGCTTGGCAGTCATCCTGCCTCGCCAGCTTCGCGCAACCGGAAAAGGCTTTGCAGTCAATCAGGTCTCAATTAGACAGGATGCCAGCCTCTTTTAGCCCAGCTTGGGCGCTGGGGTTGGAGGTACATTAGAGAGGTCGTAGCGTGCACTCTTATTGGCTTGCCGTTGAACATAAAACAGGATGTAGGCTTGACGCTCGAGCACATCCTCAGCCGTCGTCACGCTAACACGAGCATCGTTCTTGACCACCCAAGCGCCTATTGTAGGATTGTACACCAAAGCCTTGTAATGACCCGCCGTCAAACTGCTGCCTTCGTGCACAACCATAGCCATCAAGTCGTAAAGCGCCGTGCCACGCGAGGCAATGGGCTTTGGGGTGCCCTCGTGATCTGCAGCCAAGTATGGACTCAGGTCCAGCACCAAGGGGCAGGCAACATGGTACTGGAGCTTGCATCGGTCCGTTTGCTGCCAGCGAAAGCGCTTCAAATGTATTTTGAGAACTTGCGGCGCGCTGATGAGTCTTGTGTACTTTTGAGCGTTGCGTGTCGTCGTCACGGCTGCCATGGTAGAGCCCAGACCTGTTACCGACTGGCTCGTGCGCATCGCTGGAGTGTGCGGTGTGCCATCCTCGGCAGTCGCGCGAGCTCGTCGTGGCGATGCTTCGGTGGAGCCCGCCGGCAAGACTGACTCAACACCAGCTTCACCGCGGGTCAAACCAACGCGGCGGGCACCAGCATTGCTTCCAGTGCGCTCAGCAGAAACACGCGAGGTGGGAGTGCCGGTCGACTCAAAGTGTGGTTGACTCAAGCGCCGAGAAAGTCGCCGCTGCTTGAATGAGCAGGCCTTACATCTATCCAGCAAGGTCATTCCGTGCAACAAGTGTGTGATTCTGCACGAAGCGCACTTCAGCGAGCATTGACAAGGGACCGATTTGCTGTGCCGCCAATAGCATCCGCCGAATATGGCTCGGCTCAGCCTGCAATGGGCTCAACGGAATTGTCACGTACTTGTAGGCATCTTGGAGGAGATCTACACCTAAAAACTCATTGTGCAACAAATCCTCGAGCTGCAAGTTGTTGCCTACGCGATGCCCGCAGATGGGAAGAGTGAGATGTGTGAGACGGGAAAACAAACACATGGCAAGCTGGCTGGGTTGACTTGCAGCCAGCTGTCACGCACGCACCTTGATCCACATCTACGCTGAGCGATAAACAGCCCAAATCCTGCTCGGCTTCACTGGCATGCTGGCAGTGGCCACACACGATGGTCGAGCGCACTCGGCCCAAAAAAATGGACTCAAAATGCTCTAGAATGGCAGGTACCCCACCTCCTGTCTTTGTCAAATGTGACCGCACCTGATCGACCCGACAGAGAATACCATACCAGGTCATGAGCAGTTCAAAAAAAAGCGTACATGTTCGCGCAGCAGTCAAAGCCACCATACCTGTTCAAGCTCGGTCATGATACGCTCATCCAGGGTCATCAGAAATTCGTGGGCGTCTTGCTGCATGAAACCTTGAAATTGTGGAACACGCTTCCACACAGTGGCCAGCAACCAGTTTGGGGTCACGAGGACCCAACGGCCCGACCAGAGGACGCGAAAAAGTGACTCGATCAAATAAACAAAGGGCTTGTCCAAATCTGTTGTGTCTGCATCGACTATCACA
Source organism: Monosiga brevicollis MX1 (assembly GCF_000002865.3). Classification (NCBI taxonomy): domain Eukaryota; class Choanoflagellata; order Craspedida; family Salpingoecidae; genus Monosiga; species Monosiga brevicollis. The sequence continues at coordinate 224,374 of NW_001865054.1, forward strand.
TGAAAAGAAAAAAAGAAAAAAAATCAGAAAAAAAAAATTAACGGAATCCGCAACGGGCATATGAGCAGCGTGGGTCAAGTCTGTTTCCGCACAGGACCATCGGGCCGGTCGGATGCCAGAATAAAGCGAAGGCCATGGTTGCTTCAGGCTGTTACAGCTGGTAAGAAAAAAACCGACCTTTGGGCTTCTTGCGGGCATTTCGTCGGTGAGACTGCAGGGAAACTTGTGGTGCTTCCATCAACTCGTGAACCTGGACTGTGGGTTGACGCTCGATCTTGTGAATAGGGCGGGTCGCCACGGAAGGCGATGTACCGCTCGTTGCACCCTGTGACAAGCACCATTTTTCAGATTCAACGGAGTGAGGAGACTGTCGCACGAGCATCCTCACCCGTATGAGATGGCAACTGTACCAGCAGGGCATACCACGGATGCAAATGCACCAGAAAGGACAAGCTCGTACAGCAGGCGCCGAATAATGTCCACGTGAGCATACGCCTGAGGGAGTAAACGGCGATGAGTGACACAACGATGCAGATCAAAGCATCGTGTTATGGAACCACAACAAAAACCGCGGTTGTGCGTACCTGAAGAACCGCGTTCATGTAGCAGGTTTGACCCAGGTTACGCAAGCCGGTCATGCCTGGCTGCTTTGAGAGGGGTTTATTAGACTGTCCCCGCAATCCCCGCAGATGACCCCAACCAACATCCTGATATGAGAGTGGTACAAGCCACCACGGCCATGCACAACAGCTTGGCAAGGCTTGAAGCTGATGCAGAGACAGTGCGACTTGCTGCCTCAAATGTAATTTATCTACCTTGTTAGTATGAGCGAGGCTGTGGAGAGAGGTGCGATTGGCAGCACTGAGCCGTCGAAACGCCGGCGAAGCAGAGGTACTCGCTAAAGGCCTCCCAGAGTTGTTGGCGCTGCTTGTGCGGGTAGCGGCGGCGTGCTTGTGCCAGGCCATGAGCACTTTTGCCAGCAAGCTGTTTTCAAAGTGGCGCTGGGCTGTAGCTGTGCGGTCCGAGTCCGCATAAACGCCTGTGCGCTGTTGGGAGTACAATGTATTCAAAATGGCAACAAATGATCTTTGTGAATAACAGGCGGCTGGAAGAATCTTGCAAGCACCAGATGCATGTATCTATACGTACCAGCGGCAGTCCAGCGTCAGGATCAGTGCGCACGACACGTCCGGAACGCAGCTTGCGCACGCCTGAGTACTGGGTCTGGTTCGGGGAAGGGTGGCGAGAGGATGAGGTGGGATGGGGCCTACACAACACAGAGATGATTGCACCCAGCACCAGCTCAAATCGGAGGGAAGGACTTTGAACAAACGGACATGCAGTTCCTCAAGTGCCTCGCGAAGGCGACGAATGCCTTGATGCTGATCTGCATTCAGAATCCAATCCTCGCATTGGTAGCTGCGGAGAAGATCAAATATACCCGAGGCACGTGACATGAGACAAGTGGCGACGATGCGAAATCGTCAAGTCAGCACTGATGCAGAGGTCTTGCTAGGCTGTGCACATACCAATACACTGTGCGCTGGCTAATGTCAAATACAATGCCATGATCGGTCTGCTTCCGATGGGTCAGGGCATGACCTTCATCATAACGTCCGCACCCGATGTGACCACAGATAAGGCAGGCCCATAAAGAGGAGGTTGTACCACACTCGGCACAGGCCCATGCCTCGGGTTGCAGAAGCGCTTGCTGAACCGAAGACGGTGCCACGGTCAGTTTTCGGCTGGGTAAAGCATCGAGCCAATGTACAGGTACAGAGGAGGGCCGGGCCAGGCCGCCAGGATGAGTTTGGCGCGAACGCAAGCATCTGGGCAGACGCAAAGTGCCTGTTTGAGCCTACCTGCGGAGATGGCCGCAAGTTGACATATTGGTAAATTAGGCCGAATGTCAATGCGTGGAGCGCAAAAATAGTCCGTCTGATCAAGGTAGGGGGACCTGCAGTTCAGCCGGCAGGTGGAAGGTTGGCTGAGCAGCTCCTTCGTGCAAGTGGGGCTGGCAGCAGGCAGCAGGCAGCAGGCAGCACTTTGTTGAGGTTCGCGCGGTGAACCTCGCCTCGACCTGCTCAAAAGCGATGCAGGCACTACGCGTCCGTAGCGACAGAGACGCGACGGGTCAGTGCAGCAATGACATGCGTTGCACGAGGAGGGGACTGCTCCTATCGTCGATGTGCCTGCCCCTCATGCCGTGCGAGTGCCTACCTGCGGACACAGGCGAAACCAACCTATAAATGAAGCAGACACGCTCGCATACTCAAATGCACATGCGCATGCACAACCACACAGGGACAAGCACACAGATCTGTGCCCAGTTGAGCGAGCACGCGCCCGCCTTGTGTAGCTGCAGACCTGTATGTGGATGGGTGGGTGGGGCTTGTGTGCGTGTCGAGGCCTCACCCACATTACCGTTCTCGTTCTCCCTCTTGCTCTCTGTATAAGAGTGTGCGTGCGTGCGCGTGTGAGCGCGCCAGCGTGTGTGTGGGCTGCCACCGCCCGACACCGCCGCCCCACACACACCAACGCGAGAAGAGAAAGACACAGCCCCGAAAGCAGTGACGAACACCAAATTTGCACAGGGCAAACATCAGGGAGAAGGAATGTCAGCTTTTTTCTGCTGCAGCGTGAAGAGATGGCAGATGGTTTGATGGGGACCGGAACGAGTGCCACGGCGGGCGTGGTGGCGCCCCCGGCTCTGCGCAGGATATGGCGTGGGGAAGAGGCAGTGCAGCAGGTGGTGCGTGGGTATTTGACTCGGGGCAACGTTCTTGTCTGGGAGCCTGCAGAGGAGAAGTATCTACGCGCACAATGGCACCTTGTTCCGCAACCCCTCGGCACGCTCGTCAATCACGTGTACGCTCTTGGCTCACTGCTCGATCAATGATGCATCTTTTGGCCGGAAGAACCCTGAATACCAGTGGGAGGGGGTGGGTTGGACATGATGGGATTATCGAAGGCGAAAGGCACACACCCCGGTCGGTGAACTGACCCCTGGCCACGTGTCGCTCTGTACTCTTAGAATGCAGAATGGGTTCCATGGGCCTCCCTATCAACTCGAGCCTGAGGCCGTGACCTTGCTGCTAGCCCATGGTGAGACGCTGCTCCACATCCTCAATCAGAATGCATGGCGATTCATACATGAGGAAGGCTGGGCAATGAGTCGTCAGGTTGGGTGACATGGAGGAGAGTCCAGGGAATGTGAGGCATTCGCCCAGATCAAGCTGATGTGTGGTCGCCACTTGCTTAGGTGCCATTGAGCTGTATGACGGCGAAGCTTACCAGCCGCCCGAGCCGGAATTGATTCAGCACGTGCGAGAACAGCGCTTGGACAGCGTGATGCTTCAGGTCTGTTTTTGAGAAAGTAGGACTTTGTTCAATGGCAGAGTGACAATCGTTCATCTTTTCTTTATTCTCCTCTTGTCCTCTTTAGATGGAGCACTACTGTAGTACCAGCGAGCTCTCGACGGCTGATCCGGCATCCGAAGCTTCACTCAAGCCCATCGCAAGCAACGAACCGGGCAGCGATGATGCCACACTTGTTGTTGCCGATAATGAGACCCCAACCACAACTCTCGACGGGGAGGGATCGGACGATCAGGATGAATCGATCGCCGACATGTCTGTCAAAGACCAGGCTGAGCCTGTGCCGAAGCGCGCCAAACGCGCCAAGCGCTCCAAGCGTGCTGATCCTGACTTACCACGCACCATTCTACCGTGGCGTCTGAACCGTGCTGACATTCTACGCTGGCTCAAGGTAGCCGCGGCGCATGAGTCGCCATGATTGATCCCATTCGAACCCGCATCCATTTATGACCTTTCTGGAATAAACTGCACCTTGCCTGCCTGTAGTTTCCTTGGGCGGGGCGTGGGCGGCAGATGATTGAGGCTATGCGCGAGCAAGTTAAGCTGCCGGATTTATCACGACAGGAGCTGGCCACCTCTGACCCCAATACCACATGGAGCAGTCTCAAGCGCAGCGCACTCAAGGTAAGAAGCCAACTACCCGTTGTGTTATGGGCTCGCGTCTGTCGTTGTTACCGTCGGACATGTTTCCCCGTGCGCTGTTTCCCGGCTCTTGGCAGCAACACTCGCTTATAAATACATTCGCGCGCATGCTTATTCTTTGTTCCGCTGCATTGCCTGGGGGCGTTGTCATAGGCAGTGGATTCGGTGCGCTTTATGATTCCTCGCTTGCCCACGGCATCGCGGCTGGAATCCCTCCCCCGTGCTGCTTTGGCGTTTCCAACCACTGCCCAACAACGCCGCCGGGAGATGGTTTATCACGATCTCGTGCAGCGTGGCTACTATCTGACTTCGGGCATCAAATTTGGAGGCGACTATCTTGTGTACCCAGGTCTGCGCTCGCCTGCACGACGATCATCCTTGACAGGCATCAACTGACCATCTCACGCGAACAATCTCTTTGTACCTCTCTCTCCCTCTCTCTCTCTTGTAGGTGATCCCTATCGCTACCATTCGCACTTTGTGGCGCGCGTGGTGCCGCACACCGCATCCATTTCACCCATGGATGTATTGGCCCTTGGTCGGCTGGGCACAGTGGTGAAAAAGGCCCCCGTTTTATGTTCGGTTGATGTGGATCGCGGCACGATAAGCTACATGTCCATCGAGTGGACAGGTGCAAATTGAGTGCGCCGTCCAAGCGCACATCTCGTCTGCGACGAGACAAAATCAAGCCCGGCAGTGCCTGCCCTGGGAGTACAGTGGATCTGGCCCATGTGCATCAGCAAAGACCGTACGCTGGGTATCAATTGACTGTCCGCCAGAGAATCACTCTGCGAAGCCCATTGTCAGCCGAGCTGGACCTTTGGGCACGTGTCCTTCTTAACATATGGGCAGATGGGGTCGAAAAGGCTTATGCAATCAGACCTTGCCACCTCGCCAGCCCACCTGAGACGCTGAATCATTCCCAGTACGGTTGCCCGATTCAGGAGCCACCTCTTCCTCGTCAACGAAGAGATGGTGCGAAATGCCCTTGGCACTTGTTTGATTGGTGGTGAGAATATAGGCTTCAGTGGCACCAATTGCAAAGTTGGTCTCAGTGCCGTCGTCTGCAAACCCACCCTCTGTGGCCACCCTCTCACCGTCGACATAGACCTCCATCAGCTCGACATCTAAGAGTGGGAAGACCAGGTTGATGGATCAGTGCCAGCCCAAGATAAAACATGGCACGACCTAGAACAGGCGGTAGCGATCCAAGATCGAACCTAGCGATATACTGTGTTCTTCGCCAGCCACAATGGCCCGCCACAAAATGGTTGAGTTGGCAACTGTATCGGCAAAGTCACCCGCTGCTTTGCCATCGATATGCAAGGCATATCTAGAACAACACGCGCGCGCATTCAAGGACGGGTCCCCGCCCAGGTCAGGAAGGATTGCACGAGCTTTGAAAAGGTATAAACGTCCACCTGGATGCACAACGTACTCGTAGCGTAGACCTTGTGTACGAATGCTCAAGACGCCAGTGTGCTGGTCTGAACCACGCCCAAAAGTAAATTCCTCTGCACCAACCAACTTGAACATCCAGTTCTGAGAGCAACCCGAACCGAGGCGGCCAGAGTTTATGCACCACAACCAGCATGAGCCTGGCTGTGATCAAGGCAGAGGAAAACTTTGAAGTTTGTGACACCGAGACCCTGAAGATACATGGCCGAGCAGACCTTGCGAAAAATTTCCTTGCCGTCCACGTGAATCACACGCCGCCCGCTCGTTGTACCATGTTCAAACACCTGCCATCAAGGCGTGGGTCATTGAGCTGACACGCAGCATTCAGTCGCGCGAGGGCAGCGTTGATGTCCTGTTGCACGACCATGGATACCATAACCTACAATCGTGTGGTTTCCATCACGCAGCGGGACAGTCCATTGCAAGCGGCTGGGACCGAGTCGCTCCACCTTGGCCATGTTTGGTCCGTTTCAGCAGTGATGCCCGACACGCTGACACACAACCAAAGCCCTTCCCAAGACGGGCACAAAGCTGTTACAAAGCTGGCCCAAGCACAATTCCCAATACCGTCACTCTACTTCACTGCCAGGAACGTGAGCCCCAGACCACCATCAACGCCAACGAGAGACACTTTGATCGATAAAAAAAAAAAAATTTGACACAAACACCAAAAACAAGGTCGTTCTGCTTTTTTTCTGACATTTGAACCATTTTTTCTCAAACAAATCATACGAAACGGAACGAAGCGGGGAAAAGAGCGAGAGAGAGAGCGGGCTTTGGTGAGAGTGAGTGAGAGTGAGTGAGTGAGAGTGAGTGAGTGAGGTCAGGGGAGAAGGGTGTTGTGGGAAGAGCACGGCAGACACGCGTGAGTCGAGGGGGCGGCAGAAATGCCACCAGCCAAGCGACACGTCCGTGGACGGCACGGCAGCAATCGTGCCAAGCGCTCCAAGCGGTGAGGCCATGGAGCTGCGTCGCGCGTCAGCGGTCAAACACCACTTGATCTGCCAAGGATCCAATGAAGCGTCATGACCTGGGCTGATCAACCTTCATTGCTGTCGTGGGTTATTGCTGTGCATACATAGACGCCCGCCCAAGCGCAACCTAGCATGCAAAGAGTCTCTACCAGCGGAATGGCGTAAGCTGAGTCGCATGGAGCCCACGCGATGTCATCAGAGTTCAGGCCTCTGTGGGCATGGGGTTGGGCCTGGTCTCGGCTGACTCATACTCTTGTGCATACCCCTAATCGGCACCATGGCTTGCTTGGCTGCCTCAGTCAATGCCGACGAATTGGATGACTCTGAAAGTATGATGCTCGGGCCCCTGTTATGCCAACCCACGCAGCTGCTTGTGCGTTTCACCCGCACGAACCGATGCGAAATGCCGCAGGCGAGGCAAATGCATTGGCCGAGGACTACCAACGCAATGCCAGCGATGTTTCCACGAGTGAAATGCTTGAAAGCGTGTCAGAACTCATGCGGGGGGTAGACTTTGCCGCTCCTACCCACGTCTTTCGTGAGCCAACCCCGCCCCCTCGACGTACAAAGTCACCGGCGTAAGCCAAGAGCCTTGCTTGACTCATAAAACAGCTGCCTCTTGACCGCCCGAACTCTGAATTCGGCGGCAATCTCAACCTCATACGTGGTTTCATGGCATAGACGTGGACAGCCTCCCCGAATCAATTTCATCTCTGCCATCACCAGCGATGATACACAAAACGTAGGATGGGGTTGTGGTCTGCGCCTCGTTTCCTTTTGGAAAAAAAAGGGGGGGCACTCTAGCACACAGGCTCAAACCCCTCTTTGACCTTGCCCGCAGGCCACGGGGTCCTGGCTACCAGACCGGCAACATTCGACTCGATCACCCAGCTTAGTGTGTTCATTGTCTACTCTCTCAGCACTTGTCGGAGCTCCATGACAAGCATCTTCTGCTCACTTCTTGCACGTGGTGGGCTCCGCCTTGCGCCTTGCCATAGCCCCCATCGCGAGATTTGCGACATATCGGAGCCAAGGTGCAGAGCATTGGGCAAAGCCTCTTGGTGCTAGCCTCCAAAGGTCAGAGGACAGAGCAAAGGAATATCAGACTAAACCTTGAGTATTAGGTGAACCAAAGGGCATGATTCTCACCGCGATATGACATTGACTATTTACAGATAGCCCTGAAACATCGCGGCAACTGCCGCCTGTCCTGATGCAGCAGGTCCTGCAGTATACAGCTGAGCTTGAGTCTATGATTTTTGCGCTGCGGGCCACACTGACGCCAACTGCAGACGCGGGACGCCTGCGTGGACGCTCGATGCATCAAGGTCGCTCCATCCACCTTCCTAGCTTTTTTGCGTGCCTGTCGCTCGCTCTGTGTGTGGTGTCCCCAGCAACTGTGCTCAAAGTAGCCTTGCCTTGGTACACCTTGACATGTCCCATACGCAATGGACGATAGACGCCATGCGCACCCCCCAGAACGATGACAGTATGGGCGAGAGCGGCGAATCGGGTGGTGATGCCGATGAATCAAGTTGCGAAACGGATGCGGGCTCGGTGGTATGCGGCCTTGGCGACGTCATTTTGTTTCGTTGTCACACCCCTGCAACTTTGTGCACGACACGAGATGGCAAACTTGGTGTATATTCTTTTCTTTTCTCATTCATCGTGGGCATGCATGCTAGGCACCCATGGTCAAACCTGAATGCACCTCAGCCATGTTTATCGATGGCCAATTGCACCGGTACGCATCCGGCGACTGAGAACGTAGCGCCAGAGAACAGGCATTGCGACCGGCATTTTGATTGCATTTTCTGTACTCACGGCTTAAATTTGGTCGTTATCCCAGCAAAAATGACAACAGTGCTCCGCCCGTGGTAAGACGAGAGGGCCCTACAAGGCTGATCACGAACATTTGCCCGAGCCACGCGGCGCCATGCGAGTTGATTGAGAGAAGAAAGTTTTGCGCTAACTCGTGTGCGCGTCCCTGTTTGAACTTTCGCAGCGCCGAGTCGAGCGCTCAGGCAACCCTGACCACAGCTTTGAACTCGTCTGGCAAGCATTGATTGAGGTCAGAGCAAGCAGCGTTCTTTTCTTGGTTTTTTTTTTTTTTTTTTTTTTTTTTTTTGTTGTTGTTGTTGTTGTTGTTGTTGTTGTTGTTGTTGTTGTTGTTGTTGTTGAGCTGTCTGCTTTGTCGTGTTTGTCGGTGCACCAGCCTCAATGAGCCTGAAGTTTAAATTTGGGGTATCAGCAGCCAGCTCATCTTTGACCCGAATGTGAAGTTTGTGCAGGATGGTACGCTCAAATCGCTCCGTTTTTCCACCATGACCCGCCGCGATCGGTGCCGTATCCATGGTATTGCCAAGGTTAGGCGCAAAGTTGAGGCGGGTGCGCCATCATGTCTATCAAAACACGACATGCGTCGTCCTCCTTCTCCTCCTCCTCCTTTCTCTCTCTCTCTCTCTCTCTCTCTCTCACGACCTTTGTGCCCCTGGTACTTTATGATGTTGACCCTGGATAGACCTTTGGCCTTCGCAGCCACAGTCGTGGTCAAGGATCGTTGAAAGCCCCAATATTGTCCAAAACGGCCGCAACAGGACTGCCACCCGAGGTACGCATGCTGATGTCGCCCAATGCCCTCGTGCATCGGCGAATGGCGCCTATATACCCTGTCTTTGCTCACCAATCTGCTTGGATCCAAGGCGGCTTATGGCATCTGCCAGCAACAGTGGCGATCGTGGTCCGCTGGTGGTGGAGCAGCAGCCATGCAGTCCCTGCTTGGTCGGGCATCTGCTCCCAATACCATGCACGCCGCCTATGCCTCTGCTGCCCCTCAACCAAGCGCATCTGCCGATGCAGAGGCGAGCCTGACCGCAAGCAACCTAGGACACCGATGTAAGCAGCCACGGTCAAAGTGCGCCTCGCTGATTGCGACCGGGCCGACGGTTTTGGTTGTGGTTTTTTGATTGACTGGTCTGGATGTCTTTTTTACCCCTTTCCCCATCTGCAGTGTTAACCGGCATGGGGTGGACGCCTGGCACCGGGTTGGGCGCTACGCGCAATGGCATTGTGGCCCCGATTCAAGCTGTCCGGCGCCCGCGCCGCCAGGGTTTGGGAAATTATGATTGAACTGCTGGACAGATTTTGGGTCAGCAAGCTGTGTCTGCGGCTGTGCCGCGCAAATCAAGCATTCGATCCTGATCATCTTGCTGTCATTTTTTTTTTATACATGTAAATGAGGTGAGAGTTGAAATCCATGAAAATATTACACAATCTTGTGACACAATTGGAACTTTGAGATCAATTTTAAGACTTCAAGAAGAGAGTCGAAAAGGCATCAACGCGCGTCCAAAAAATGGGTTCAGGGCGCCAAGAGGGAGACGGACAAGATCAGGCATGCAGCTGTAAAAAACGTAATGAAGATAACATACGTACGTGCCAGCAGAAGAGAAGATCGATCAACAAAGCGATCCTTGGCTAGCGCGCAGAGTATATCCGAGAATTACGCACAGACGGCGACAGCCACCACTTGAGTCACCTCAGCTAGAGCCAAGGCAACTGCACACCTCAAAAAGGGGCACGCACACGCACGCACCCGATACAACACACACGCAAACAAGCACGCTCACAGGACCACATCAAACAGGAAGAGGCACGAGTGCTTGTGTGTTTCTTAAACACACACAAGTCATCGTGGAGGGGCGCGAGGAGCAAAAGCCTACTCGGCAGCCTCAGCCAAGGGAATGAGCAGAAATTCTGTACCCAAGTGCAATGGCATCTGCTTGAGATGAATGACTTGTCCGTCTTCGGCAACGGCCAGATGACAGCCAGCAAGCGCTTCCGAAGCGAGCGCGATCATGACCCCGTCACGAGGCTCCACAATCAAACGGGTAAACCGGCCTCCAGAGCCATTGACGTCAGCATGCTGGCTCCAAGGCGCTGCACGCAAAAATCCAGAGCTGCCGCTGTTCATCACGCGGAGCTGCACCACCAAACGGTCTTCAACAGAGTCCGAGTGGGCAGTGACGCAGAACACGGCAGCCTCGGCCCAAGCATTGGTGGCAGCGGTGAGGGTACCATCAGGGTTGCAGACGAGAAGCTGGCCATTCAGGCCAGACTTGATGACAACACGCTGGCCAGTCTTCAACACGGCCTGCGGAAGCTCAGCGTGGTCGATAGCGGTGACATTGTTCTCCTCGTTTTCCTCGTCGCTCAAAAGCTCATCCACGCATACCCACTCATCGCTTGAAGAGGAGGCCTCCTCGTGCGCATTCTCATGCGCCTCGGCTGGGGTGGCTGGGGTGGCGGCGGTGGCGGCGCGGGCGCCAGGCAAGGCTGAACCTTGCTGAGGGCTGGCTGATGCAGCCATACACTCTTGAAGGGCGGTTTCATTGATCTTGCACACGATGGGCACGGGGCGCGACTGCGCCACGGCTGCTTCATCGGCCTCCAAGGCAGCACGCAACTGAGCCGCTCGGGCCTCAAGCCGCTGCAGCTTGGCGGTTCGATGCTCTACGCGAGCTTCCGGCCCCATGCGATTGAGCAGGGCCTCGAACCTTTCTCCACCCTGACGGTGCGGTGAGTGGCTCGGCTGCTGGAGCTCGTCCGCAGAAAAGTCATTCCCACGGCCGCCAAAACCGCCGCGACCACGACCAAAACCACCAAAGCCACGACCGCGACCAAAGCCGCCACGGCCGCGACCACAACCACCAAAACCAAACCCAAAACCAAAGCCATGATGCCCAAAGCCATGGTGGCCGTGGTGAGGACCGTGGTGAGGACCTTGGCCAGCAAAGCCGTGGTGACGGCCGAGGAACGGACCATCCCAGTCAGGGGCTGGCCCAAAAGCGGGGTGGCCCTGAGCAGGATCGCTAGGACGATCATGATTGCCATGCTGCCCGTTAAGGTGCGAGCTCGAGTCGGCTTCGTAGACGTTGCGCGCCATGCCGGCGTTGCTCTCGTTCTCTTGGCTCTCGTTCTCTTGGCTCAAAGGTTGGCGAAACAGGTGAAAACGGGCCTCCGGGGGCGGGGCTGTAGTCATGGCTTCGCGGGCAGACGATGGTGACAAACGCACATCGCCCGACGGCTCCACACAGACCCAGTAGCCAGGCTCCCCGGGATATTGGCCCTCCACCAGCACACCCACCAGCGACGCCTCCGTCTCGGGCTCACCTTCATCCTTGGCTTTGTCGCAGCCGGTGGTCTTGTTCACCGGACTTAGGCGCACCCAGACTGCATCCCGCACGTTTGCGGAGGCCCCGAGCGTTCCCTCAAGCAGCGCCAGGTATGGCCCATCGACGCCACGACGCAGCTGAATGCGGCCCTGATCATCGCAGGCCACAACCAGCAGTCGAGCAAAGGGCCCCCATCCACCACGGCAATTCACCGCAAAATTGGACTCGATGCGCAAACCACCCTTGCGGCTCTTGAAGGTGGCGTGGGGTGCCATTGTGCGCACCATCACCACTGTACCGGGCTCAAGCGTGCTCAAATCCGAAACAAGGTCAAAGGACTGGGCCTTGCGCTCCCAATGATGAGTACGAAACTCATTGCGCCAGTCACCGTGGCGTGTGCCATGATGGTGATGATGATGATGATGATGTCCGTGACCACCTCGACCACCAAAGCCGCGACCGCGACCGCGACCGCGACCACGGCCACGACCGTGAACACGCTCCACCAAAATGAGTGCGGCATCGCGGGCCTGTTGCTTCCGCACCAACGAACTCTCTGCCGCAGTGTCGCAAGCAGTGGCCTTGACCTCAGAGACAACCTTGTCCTTGCAGCGCATACCATGGCCAGTCGCCTCGGTCTCGCCCATGGTTGTAGCGGCTTGGCTCGTCGCCTCAGTTTCAGTTTCGGTTGCAACCGCATCAGCGGCTGCCGGTTGACGGTGACGACGTGCCTGCTTGCGCGGCTTGGCTCCCGTGGCCTCAACCACCGATTTGGTGGCCGTGACCATGGCCTTGGCCGTGTCCACGGCGGCTCGAGCATCGACCAAACGAGCAGCATTGTCCGACTTGACCTGCTCCACATAGGCCTTGACCGTTTCGATAGTGCGGCGATTTTGCTCCTTCACGCGCGCCAAACGGGCCTTGGCAGCGTCAAGCTGATCCAGCGCTGCAGCATATGCCACCCCCGCCGTATCCACCACGTTGACCTCGGCCTCATCCTTGGCGCTCGCAGCCTGAGGGCTGCTGGAGACAATAGCGTTTGAGGCATCGGCATCCGCATCGGCATCCGCATCGGCATCCGCATCGGCATCCAAGGCATTCACGGCATCAGTGGGAACCATCTTGATGCGCAAAGGCGTCGACGCCGAGCTGGTCGCCACGGCGCCGAGCGCTGCCTTGAAGCTGGCCTTGTCGCGACACAAGCGCCATTCACCCTCGGCCACGGCATCTATAATTTAAAAAATAAAAAAGCAGAATGTGAGTCAAAAAAGAAGATTTCGATCATGAACCAACCCGTGTGCAAGAGCTTGGGTGTCTCGATACTGGATGTCTCGATATACAGCCCGGAAAGCGTATGGGGTACATTCAACGACCAGGACATCCAACTCACCATGCTGAACAGCAACAGCAAAATCGCTAAACCAGCCGCCATTGTGCCCAGCAAGCGCTGGAAACTTGGGGCCGACCTCGTTCAGGAAGCGCTTGGGCCGCGTCAGCAGCGCATGCTTCACCGACATGCGTCGCACCTCGTCCAGGTAGAAAGCCTTGACGTTGAGCTGGTCCGACGCTTCAGCCGGTCCGGCAACGGAAGGATTGATCGCCGCCGAGTCCATGATTGCACAGCTCAAATACGACGGTGCAACAGTGTGCGTGCGTGGACAGTGCGTGTACCAGATGTGCGTGTTTGTGCGAGTGTTGTGAGGGCAGAGCAGCGCGCAGTGTAGAACAAGTCTCGATCGCGTCGCCCGAAAAACTTGAAGGGATCCACCCGGTGATTGGAAGAAGGCTCGTAGTTGACCTACGAACCACTGCTATCCAACCAATGCCGCCGTTCCCGACTTTGTTTCCAACAAAAAAAATGCCACTGGCTCACCGCCACCCGGCACTTGTTGACCCCCTTCAACGCCAACGATCGACACTGACCGCGCGGCACGCCAACACAGCCATCACAACACACACACACACACACACACACACACACACATGAAAGCAGAAGGTCGGTGGACACACGTAGCCCCGTCATCAACCAAATTTAGCACACACACACACACAACGTCAGCGTTCGTCGACTCAGCAAAAGTCTGACAAATAAATATAAGTATTGTGACTGCGTTCGCTAAAATGGGTTTGTTGATGTTTTATTTTGTTTGTTTTGGGACGCTGATCTACACTATCTGATAGACGCGAAGCGAATGACAAGAGTCATGAACCGCAACGTGGTCGGCCGGCTGCCGGTGCTCGCGCTGCTCGTGTGGGCAAGTCTGGTGGCCCTGGCTCATGCAGCTGGTGATCCAGACGGTGAGTCAGTCGGGCCTGCAGCGCCATGCGCCTTACCACCCTCTTGATCTCGCGTGGCTGGATGAAGGTCCTCAATGCAATGCCACTTTGCAGGGCTGGGCAGCGGCCTCGGAGGTCAAACCCTGCATCTTGCGACTGGCGAACTGGTACGCTGGCGCAGGCATCGCCAATCTCTATGGGTGTAGCTGTTTTCATGCTGGCCATCTATGTGCACTGCCTTGTTCTTTACCGCTCATCTTGATGTACCCGTACTTGAACACGACGGCGCCAGCCGCGTACAGGCCGACCGCCCGCCTCCGGCTTGGTGGACAACTACCTTGAGGTTGATGTCGTGGTGGCCGGTGGGGGCTCGTCCGGAGTCAGTGCCGCCATCGCTGCTGCCCGTTCCGGCGCAAGGACCGTGATCTTGCAAGGCCGCCCCGTTGTAAGTAGTGTAGTCGACGGCTCGCCCGAACCAGCTGGCATTTGCTGACCCAGGCATGACCATGCCGATCCTTCAGTTTGGCGGCAACGCAGGCTCGGAGATTAAACTTGCCATGGTTGGTGCCTGTGGCCCACGCTGGAAAGACTCCAACAACTACACGCTCGAATGCCGTGAAGGTGAGGATATGATCCACACTCTCATGTCGTATCATTTACCAGCGACAAGTGTGGTGGGTGCAACGCATGGGTGCGTTGCACCTTGTTTCACATGCCACCTGGACCACCTAGGCGGCATTGTTGAAGAATATACGCTCGACAATGCCATCAACAACCCCAATCACGTGGCCGAGCTCTTCTCCCTCGAGCTCTACAACAAGATCCGCATGGAGCCCAATCTTCAGTCCGTCAAGCTGCCCGCTGCGCTGCAGTCCAGTATCACATATTCTCATCCCCTCCTGGGCCTGCTTTTTCGACCTCCACCTTGCCAGATACTTCTTAAACACGTGGCTTGTATCCGTCGTTAAGAATGGCACCCAAATTGTCACCGCCGTTGCCGAAGACCAGCAGTCGCAAAATCGCTACATCATCAACGCTCGGGTCTGAAGCTGTGCCCACCCCCTTCGTCCCTTGCTTTGTCAGTTGCACGATGCCAGAACTTTTGGTGCCCTAGAGCTTACATACCTCTTGCCCTTGACATCATGCAGCAATTCATTGACGCCAGCGGTGACGGGCGCCTGGGTGCGGAAGCCGGTGCAGAGTTCATTATGGGACGGGAGGGGCCCTCCGACTTTAATGAGAGCCTGGCTGAAGGTATGCTCATCTCGTGTCCGTCAATGCCAAACATCACCTCCACCTGCCCATCCATATGACTAAACTGTCATGAACGCCGACTCCTAGGTCCAGACAGTGAAACTGAAGGCTCTTCCCTGGCCTTTGTGGCCGTCGAAATGGACACGCCTCAAACCTATCGAGCCCCGCCCTGGGCTCGCAAATTCAACGCCACCGACTTCAAGTTTCGTGGCCTCTCTGACATGCAGGTCCGCTGGCCGCCATGATCAAAGCCCTTCAATATGCTTTTCCCGAGGTAGGGCTGCTCTTGATATCGCTGATCATCTTGTCATCCTCTAGTATGGCTATTGGTGGATTGAAATCTCCTGGCCTTACAATACGGTCACGGACAACGAGCCCATTCGCGATCGACTGTTTGAGAACCTGTTCGGCGTTTGGGATTACATCAAAAACTCGGGTCAAGTCTCGGGCTCGTCTCACTGGGCCCTTCAGTGGTTTGGCCAAGTTCCCTGCAAACGAGAGGGGCGTCGCTTTCGTGGCCTGTACGTCTCTTCCCAAAACGACATCATGCGCAATCCCAACGCCGACCCACCTCAAGTCCCAGACCTCTATTACGATCGTTCGTTCGTTCGCTTCATTCTGTCAGCTCCACAATGCCCGAGCGCCTTCCTGCTGCCTGTGCCCCTCCCATCTCACTTTTTTTGTGTGACGACAGGAGTTGCTTTCGCTGGTTGGAACTTTGACCTGCACAACCCCAAGGTGTGAAGAAGCGATGACCTCGTGCATCTCCCACCCTGGTTTCACAGCCAGTAACGACATGGTGGTCTGATTGCCGTGATCCCCGCATGATTACACATGGCAGGGCATGTTTGACACGGCCCACCCTCCCTATGTGGCGTACAAAAGCCCATACATGTTTTCGACCCCGCTTCGCTCTCTCATCAGCAAGGACGTGGACAACTTGTTTTTTGCCGGTCGCCTGGGCAGCTTCTCCCACGTCGTTTTTGGCTCGCAGCGCGTCATGAAGACCTGCTCAACTATGGGTCAAGCTGTTGGTAGGCCTTGGCCCATGCCTCCACACAGGTGTCTGGAATGACTTGTGACTGTCAAAATCGCCCACCACTCAATGTTTCTCATCCACCTTCTGGAACACCTTGGCGTGTGCATCAACAATGACAGGAACAGCAGCGGCTTTAGCTGCACGCCTGGGATGCAAGGCTTTGGATCTCCCAAGCAATCCTGAAGCGGTGCTGTGCAATCTTGACGATCTGTGCACCTTGCCAGTTATAGCTGCATAACGACCATGCTACCCGCATGATGCCAAGCGGCTTCTCATACTAGCCCGGGTGTGTATTGCTGACCCTAGCTCTGGAGCCTGCAACAACAGCTTATCCGAGACGATGCCTACTTAATTGGCGTATTAAACGAGGATCCACGAGACTATGCCCGAAATGCAAGCGTTCAAGCCTCGACAGAGCTGTTTGCGGGCGGCATTGACGGCCGGGCCCGCAACGTCCTCACAGGCCAGACGCGTGCCGTCGTGACACCCCTCCAAGCCCATACAGGGATGGGAGGTGTCCCCGTGGGTCAAGGCATCAACGGTACCAATCGCTGGATGAGTACCAAGCTCCCGGCTTGGATGACTCTCAGCCTCCCACAGCCAGCAAAAGTGCGCCAGGCTCAGCTCACCTTTGATACTGGTTCGTATACCTTCCCGACGTGAGCAATGGCGTGATTCCCAAGTCAGCTTGGATGCAGCTTGAATGCACTTACCACCCACAATGTCTCGACTAGGCATGCATCGACTGCTGACCTTTGCAGTGCGCGACTATCGCTTTGGTATTTGGAAGGCCCAGCCCGAGACTGTCCGGGACTACACCATTGAGGGCCTGGTGGAAGGTCAATGGCAGCTTTTGTGCAATATTACCGGCAACTATCAGCGCCGTCGCGTGCATTCGCTGCCATGCTCACCCATCCATCCGGACCCCGGCACACCGAGTGGTGGTGGCAGCTCGCCGCTGCCTCCAGCCTCAGCTGCAGACGTTCGAGCTTCGACTTGCGACCCCTCTGCCCCCTCACAATTGTGGACGCTCAATGCGCATGGTCAGCTCCAAAACCTGCAAGGAGCCCAGCTTTGCCTCACCTTCAGCAACAGCTCGGCTGCCTATCAGGCACACGGCAATGCAATACAGGTGGCGCCATGTGCCACAGCACCGACGTGGCGCCTGGACCCCACACTAATCAACGGTACCACTGTGCGGCTCGAATCAAGCGTACCCTGTATCGACTATCAGGGAGAATGTCAGTGTGCCAAGTTTGTGGCGTCAAACCACGAGGTTCAAGAGGGCGCTGGTGTAGAGCTGTGGAGCTGTACTGACATGGGCTCGGAGGGCACGTGGACCTTTCTACAAAAGTCCAGCAAAAACAACGCCTTCATGATCGCGACAGGTGGCTATTGCTTGGACCACCAAACGCCGTTTGCCAGCTCGGCCTATGCGGCTCACCGCAATCAAGCGCAAACCGCAGCAGATGCCCTGGGTCTTCAAAACAGCGCCACGGCCTATTCAGACATACGCATCAACGTGACGGCCACCAACGGCATTGACCGTGCCCACATCCTCGAAGTGCGCCTTTATGACGAGGAGGGACAAAAGCCTTTTCCTCGCTATGGCGGGACGTCATTCTAACACGAGCCCACATGGTCTACCTTGGGGAGGACGATAGACATATTCTTCAAAGGGCATATGAGCTACGTTGCGCGTGTGGCTGTAACAATGCGAGCGCACGTCACCATACTGGAGAAAACAATCAATTTGGAAGAGCACGAACCGGAACCGGATTGTCGTGTGGGTGGTGTGGCTGTGATTTGCAAGTTGACACGTTGACAGGCCTTGATTTGCTCGAGTCCCGCCCCGCCCCGGCAGCTGTAAATTACCAATCAAAACACGTCTGCTGTCTGCGATCTTGGCACGTTTCCAGACCACAATAAACACATGGCCGGTCCTTCCCATCCCCCTTGAACCCGGCTGCTCAGCCATGTCCCCCTACATCGCATCGGCACGTCGACCCATGGCGCGACAAATTCTGCTTTTCCCGCCCAACAGCCGTCGTCATAGGTACATTCAAACTGTACTTGTTGTCATACTTTATGGGAAAACCCTGCTCGCTGTCCTTGGCTCTCTCTCTCAAACTTCCTCTCTCTCTCTCTCTCTCTGTCAAACTTTCTCTCTAATGTGTGTCATTCACTGTTTTGGGGGTTTTGTTGGGGGTGGGGGAGAAAGACATGAGCAGACTGGGACGGTCTGAACGGACGTTGGTGTCAGCTCGGAGAGGCAGCAGGCGCAGAGACGTGCAGAAGAGTACATGTAGGGTTGCCTTGGACCTGGATTGCTGAGCTGAGCGCTGTCTGGCTGTGGCACGCTGGCACACAAAGAAACACGTTGGTCAGAACCATTCAGGTTTAGCCCCGCCGTGGAAGCACGACCCCACAACGAGAGCATGGCAGCAGCTCCTTCCCGTGCGCTCCTGATCTCAGCCAACGTGGGCACCCTCTTCGAGGAGTATCAGGCACTGGCTGAGACATGGCTCTCCGCCATCGCAAAGGTGAGCCAAAAACGATCCAATCTCGCCCATACGCCCGATCCCAACGCTCATATGCGTCCCTTTGGTGCATGCCAGGCCATTGAGGCAGCCAATCCAGGTTTTGTGGCCCTCCATATGCAGGAGCTGGGTGGGAAAGCATACCAAGATGGAATTGCCAACGTTGATAACTTTGCCCAGTCCGTGACAGCGTTCACTTCCCACTTGACAGCTTTCTTCCTCTCGCTCTCTCTCTACCCCTGGTCTCTTAACTCACCGGTTGCTGCCGCAGGGTCTTGCTCGAACACTTGCCGCCGGGCATGTTTGACCGAAGCCTTGCCATTCTGGACGATAGCGGCCAGTCTCCCTCCTTCACGGTATTAAATGTGCAAGCCCGGGATGAAACACGCATTGCAACAGACGGATTGATTGTCTTGGGTTCCCAGCTGACACTTTTGCCTTGCCCGCGTTTCTAACGCTTAGGCACTTGGATCAATCTATCTAATTGCACCGACAATTTCCGCAACTATTTTTGACCACGACTCGAACACTTATGAGCCGGTTGAGGGCCATGTCGTTCATCTTTCCAGCACGGCTGCTTCCAAGACGAGCCAATTCCGACGCAGCCGCTTTGCAGACAATGCCTACCCAATTGTGAGCCCTGCCCGTCCTTTTCCTCCTGACATCGAGTCTTTCCACCCTTGCTCTTCGCATGTGCCCAATCAGGGACGAAAAAATGCACTCATCAATATTCCTTTTCTCAAACGTAGCCATGGACACGAAAGGGCTTTTCCATCACGCGCTGGCGCTTGAATGAGCAACCCACGGCCTTCATCAACAGCCACCTTTTTCATGATGCAAGCAATATGACAGCCCTCAAGACTTCGCCGTCGCAGTATGCTTTGTGTCGTCAGCAGGCGCTGCAATACACCGTCGATGCGATCACACAACCAGATGAAGACACCTTCCTGTTTGGTGATCTTAATTTTCGACTTGCCCTCAAGGACGCCCTGCCGGTAAGCGCCTCTGCCTTTGGCTCAACCTTTCCCCAGCCGCCTTGCACCACTTGAAGTTGCCGTCTTGGGCGTTTGCCTGACACGCGGTGATGTCTTCCCTTGCTTCCACCCCCCCCCCCCCATCGTGCTTTTGACTGAGCCGCAGGTCTTGGCACAACGGTTGAAGTGCGTCGAGAAGAAGGTGGATGTCGCTGACGGTGGCGAGAAATCAGTCGTGCTGCGCGATGCCAATGGCGACGATTGCCTCTGTGTGACTGCCAAGTCCTTCCTTCTCAAAGACAAAGAGCGCATTTTTTATGAAGAGAGAGGCGAGTCCATGCGCCCATTTGATGTTGAGGGCACCATGCTGCCCTCGGGCTACACAGAATGCCCCATCACATTCCCTCCAACCTACCCATACCAAGAGGACTTGGCCCGACCCTGTGAGTTCCTGGAGAAGCGCTGTCCCGCTTGGTGTGATCGAATCATCATGTCCAGTGAAGCAGAGACCCGGGCCATTTCGGCCTCCTATGGCGTAATAGGCCTGGATGTATGCATGGGGGATCACAAGCCCGTTATGCTTACCATTCAGCTATAAAGCAGGACCCTCAAGTCTGATTTCAATTACCTTTCGAGTCTATCCAACGGCCGTCAACGCGTCTGTGATTGGTTTGAGCGGCGTCATTTCAGTTTCCATGCTGCTGTAAGCAGTCTTTGCTATGATCAAGTCGTGCTCAGAACTAGAAAGCTTGGCGACTAGAGCCATGCATGTTGTTTCCAAAGTGAGCTCAAACTTGGGCCATGAGTCGGCCCGCCAGTGGCCCAGAATTGAAAACAATGTCATGGGTGTTTTTGTTTTCGGTTACACACGCATTTGATGGGAAAACGACTCATGTGTGGACATCAATTTGGTGGTAACCATCGGGCGACGCAGGGGACACTATTCAACTTTCTCGACATCATTGAGGACGACAGACGCATAACTTTGAGATTTTTCAAAGCTGACGGACTTGTGCCGGACAACTTGGCCAAGTCAGACTCATCTAAAGAAGAGACCACGGATAACATGCAAAAGAGAAGAACACAAAGAAGAGAGGGGCACACTGCGCGCGTGTGCGGGGCTTGCGGGAACATTGATGCGAGAGCACCAGCCCTACAATGTGCACTTCATTGACTCAGATGGGCGATGACAGCACGCAAAGCCCCGCCCAAGTCATTACGGTCCAAAAAAGGGCGATATTGCTGCTTTATGGTGCTGTCTGAGCCGTTAAGCTGAGAGGGGAGAGAAGAAGAGCGATGAGTCTCGGGTCCTGCAAGGAACGGACAATGAGAGATCACCACTTGCTGAGCAGCATGTCTTACCAAAATTTGCTGCACTTGGCCCCCTTGGCGAATCAAAGCCACGTGGTGGCGCTGGGTGCCCACGGTGATGCGCAGGTCCAAGCACTGCTCATCCTCCCGCTGCCAAGCCCAGTCCATCATGGGAAAGCGTCAGTGGGTGAAAGCGCGCGATAAAAGGCATGGAACAAGCTTGGGCCTGACGATCAAAGGGCGTGAAATTTGCACGACCAACACACCTCGATTTCAATGCCACTGAGGACTTGCTGTAACGCAAGCTGCGCACTTTGCTCGGCGATGGCTTCGCGGACGGCTTGCCGGTCGTCATTCTGCTCGCTGGCCATTTCAGCTACGATGATGGAAAGGAGGAGGCCCCACATGGATGTGTTGTGTTATCCCCAAATTGAAAAGTAAGTGCTTGGCATCCAACCGTGCCACTGTTCAGCACCATAGGCGGCATTAACGAACCTTGCAATTGCTCGCATTCGCTGTGCAAGTTTGCCAGCCGGTTTTCTGTGGCACTCGTAGTTTCTTTGAGCTGCGCATGTCGTTGTTCAAGCTGGACCAATTCCTGCTCATGGGCCATGACCTCATCCTCAAGCATGGCCAGCTCAGCCTGGCATCGATCATTCAACACAGGGTGTTGTACCATGAGACAATAGACCGGTCTGAGAGATGCCAACACTCTTTGGGAACAGACAAATGGATGGGCTTCATGAAGTCCTCAGTCTCTTCTGATGACGTTAAATTTGGAAAAAAAAAGCCTACCTCCAGGTCTGTTGTTGCGTCGACACCCTGCAGCTGAGCTGTCTGTGCTGCATGCTGCTCATACACTTCTTGATACTTGGTATTCTCGGCGCTCACCATTCGTAGCAGCTCTGTGCACTCCCGCGCCAGAGTCTACGGGCGCAAACCAGCCGAACAAGTTTGTCATATTGGTAGAAACACCCGGCAGGACCTCAAGCGGAGCAAGAAATTTTTTTTAAGAAAAATACCAAGCACTTGTACCTACACCAATGGTTTGTCGATTCTCAATGCTAGACTCGGCAATTTGTGCAATCCTGTCATGTTGTTTCTGGGCCTCCTCCTGAATGGCCTTGAGCTGCGCGCGAGCCGAAGCCATGGCAGCATCTGCAAGCAGCAGTCGACATACACAGAGAAGTCAGGCTGACTCGAACATATTCAAGACGCAGACGGCTTGTGCTGAAAGCAAGGCCGCACCCGTTACTGCCGCTGCGGGCTCTTCCGCTGCCTCAGGATCCCATTGTGCCACCTAACCGTTGAAGCAGGCAGGGTAAGTCCGCCAAAAACTTTCAAGAGAACAACAAGCTTTGCGCACAACAAAAAAAAAAAGAAAAAAAGAACACCGATTCAAAGGCAAGGACACTTTATGTGTGGACAACACAACATGACATGACGAGCCTCGAGTGTGACAGCATGTTGATCAGAACTCGGTCGCTTGGGCCTGCCAGCGCAACAATGAACCCTTGTACGATACTCACACGCTGGATAAACTCAAGCTGACTAGCCACTTGCACGTAATTGAATTCGAGTTTCTCAAATTGTTTCTACTCAGCACCGCACAGATTCAATCAGATGTTACTGATGCACACGAGGCGGCTGTTTGCACACTGCTTCTTTTTTCCAAACCCAATCGCTGAGACACGGTGCCGACGCAAAGACACTCTCACCTTGGCAGCCTCAAGTTCAAGACCGAGATCGTTTTGAATGCCATCACTAGGTAGCCGATCCAGGTTCCATTGCTGTGCTGACACGTTCTTTTTTTCCACCACCCTGAGGAAGTGATATGGCTGAGTGACACGAATCTCAAGTCTGAACGGCTCGAACGAGCAAGCAAGCACCCATTAAGCTTACTCTTGGAAGTTGGCAATTTGCCGCTCTGACAAGGGGTGCATTGCCATGGTGCCCGGGTCAACTTGAACCCGAGTATAATCTGGCCCGTCCTCTTGCACCCTGTTGGCTGTGATCTTTCAAGGGTCTCGGAGACAATCACTGCTTCGTGCAAGCTTCGGACCCCCCGAAAAAAAAAATGGCGAGTCGAGAAAATATGATGACAAATTCAAAATTTGGCGGGTTATTGGTCCATTTTTCACTGCTTTCGCGGTTTTTTTCCGCTCATCGAGTTGACGCCGTAAAATCGTCGTGTCGTGAAAGGGGATCGTGGTCAGCCGACATGGCTGTTCCAGTGGAGGAAGACACCATCAAGGCATTCTTGGCCGAAGGCAACCACGACGCCTTGTGTGCACATTTGCAGCTTGCAGCTTTACAGGTTGATTCGCAATCGTTCCGGCCCCAAGTTTGGTCATGTGTTGTCGGAACACTCACCTCCAGATGTTGACGTAGACGCCTGCACCGCTAGTATCAGCGCTGAGCATTGCTGCGTTTCTCCTCAAGCATGACTTGTAAGAATTCGCATAGGAGTGACATTGTCTTGTCGCTGATCCTACCCCCGTAGGCTCAGGCGGGCACGGTTCGGGTACAAGAATCAACATCTCACTGGACCTGTGTGCAGGAATAGTGCTCGATTTGCGTGGAAGCGAGCACAGACGCGTTTTCCCGACCACATCGAGGAGGCCAGTGCAGTGTGGGAGTTAGGCCGAGCCATGTGGCAGCAAAACCCCATAGCCCACATGGTCACCGCAGGGACCTGGTCCCCAGTGCTTCACCTGGTTGTGAATGAACTAGCAGGTAGGTATTCAAGCATATCTTCCACCCAACGGACTATCTTGGCGCTTACCCCTGTGTCTGCTATTTTCCTGCTCTGGAATTCCGGTTGATGCATGCTCTGACACCTGGTTGCTGATGCCTCGAATAGTCACATATCTTCGCCACACACTGGAACGGGTTGAACAGGCGTACAGCAGTATTACACTCGAACGGCTCTGCGAATTCACGGGCACTTCTGCAGCAGAGCTGCAGATGGGTATGCGGCTGCTTCTACCTCTTGCCCGCAGTGCTGATTGAATAGCGATGGCAATGGCAGTTTCTCACCTCCGTCGGCCCATAGAGCTTGAAGGCCGTCGTGGCTGGTCCTTTGATGAGAAGCTGCAAGCCTACCACATTGTCACACCCCCGACAGGTGTGCTTCTCGCCCATATTCTCCCGCCTTGCTGCATTCCAAGTTCAAAGGGCCACGTGTTAGCGTGGCCTCGTACCTCATTGAAGTGGATGCCTTTGGTACTTGGTCACAGAACAACGGGTTTCCGGCCATGCCCAAAGCATTGCCAACTTGGGCAGTGTTGTGAGCACGCTTGACCTGGCGCGTGCGTAGCTATGCTGACTCTTCTACTGCAATGCTCCTCGCTGAGGCTTGGCCCTTGGTTGGGTCTAGTCTGCAAGACAGCGCTCTGTAGCCTTTGCATGTCTCGTGTGCTCTCGCCCCCCTGTTTTCTAAGCAAAAATATTGATGATTGTCTAGCCCGTGGGGTTGCCAGGGTTGTGGGTTATGTTTATCCTTGGCTGATTTGAAATCAAACAATTACGTCGGCTCATTTCGCTCTTCTAAATTCGGGAAAGGAAGGTGGGGTCATGTAATACAGAGGAATACATAAGACAGCGCATACCGAGGGTGGCATAGTTGTGATCAGTCCATAGCATTGCTTTGCTGTGACGAAAACTCTTGCTCAAGGATGCGACGATGTTGCTCGCGCAAAGATTTAACCTGCGCAAGGCGCGCTTGTTGCTGGTTGATTTGATGGTAGGCGCGCGCTCGATGACGCTCCTGCTCTGCAGCCCGTTGGCTGCGATGAGTCACGCCGGCATGTGCTGTAAGATGTGTCAACGTTGTCATGGCTTTTTCATGGACAACTTGTGCAACACCTACCGACACTCGAGCACAAATCGTGCCTGCCGTTGGCGATCTGCTGCCGAAAGATCGTCCAGCATACTATCCATTCCACACAAACACATGCCACCAGAACATGTTGAGCATGGCAGTTGCTCCTGTATCAAAAAATCAACCCCAGTCACGTATGTCACGTGTCGCGCGAGTTGAAACCTGCAACTCACTCAGACACTAGATAATGCCGCTTCGGCTGTGACAGGGCACTGGTAGCCCGAGCTGGTTCTATGCGTGGAGCACAGTCCGTGTGAGTTGGCGCCCCAGCTGGACTGTGAGGCCTAGGGTAGACGAGCCTTCTTACCATGATGTTGTGTGCCAACCGGTGACAAGCGCTCGGCATTCAAAGAACTCGTGTCAAGCTCTTCAAACGCCGGCTCGCCTTGCGCCGAGGCAGCAGGGGTCGTGGCTCTGCTGGGCGTGTTGCTTATAATGGACAGCCCGCTAGAGTCGTTCAATGGCTCTGTTGTTGGCTCTTCGCGCGTGCCTTGGCTCGAATTGCTGCGCCAAAAGTGCTGGAAGCCATCATCGTTCTCATCCAGCACGACCCTTCGAGACAACAAAAGCTGACTGTGGGTAACAAGGAAGGAATGGGGAGCAGATGCGCGACAAGAGTATTGTGGTCAAAGATTGAATAGCATTCACGACCGTCTGTGTTGGCCTTCAAAAGGGAGGAGGCCACGAGGAGAAGACCATGAGGAGAGGAGGGCGTACGTGGCGGTTGCTTTGTCGGAGCCTCGTTGCTCCGCGCGCTCTGACAGCGTCTAGGTGCGATGCAATGCATGCTGAATGAGATTGGGCAGAGCACAAGAGTGCAGAGAGGGAGGGTGCATGTCGTCTGGATTTGAAACGCACGGGCTGCTCATTGCGACCGACATCAAGCGCATGGCGATCACCCGCGCCGCAATGGATGGCCTATGAACAGATGCAGCAGAGCCGAATGGCCCACGAGGACATGCATATTGAGCATGGGCTCAGAGCACTTTTGAGTCGTCAACAGCAGGTGCACGAGCGACGCCTCGAAGCACTGCATACCGTGGCTAATCGGCCAGGCAAGCACGTGGGCGCCAGTTGCTGTACGCCAGCAAGGCTAGCATGATGCGCAGCATGGGCGTTGATCATGCCCGTCTGAAACGTGCGCACGGCTTGTACACGGGCTTTCACGCCTATCCCCAGCCAGCCAAAGCCACGATGTTTTGATCGAAAGCTGGCAGTGAGCTCAGTCTTTCCCGAAACAAAGACCACACCGCAGTTTACAATCCAAGCCCGGTCTGCACCAGGACAACTTACGCTGGCGAACGTGACGGACGTGAGCTTGACGAGCTGCCACCTGGGCCTGCACGAGTGCTGCGTGTGCGTGCGCCGCATCCTGTCCCGTCAAGCACAAATAATAGAATCAAGCATTCAGCACAAAAGCAAGCCGTGAGCAACAGCCCGATGGCTGGACCCTGGGTGGCAACACAAGCCGACCCGAGCACCCACGCACATAGGCATTCAGGCACTGATCTGTGGTGGCTGCCGTGGCTACGACGGGATTCTACCGGGCGTGACATTTGAGACAATATTGAAACAAATTCCAGGCATTGATGCGTGATCTTATTCGATCAAAGGCCACACCGATCGCACCTGATAGTCGGGTGCATCACGCAAGACGAGTCGGCCGGTGGGCGTCAGTCCTTGGGTTGCTTGCAGCTCGCACAGGGGCCACCCGGCAGACAATATTTTCTTCTTCCGCCCAAACTCCATGGCATTCGCTTCCCAGCCCTAGCGCTCGATAACAAACTGTCTCTTGCTACTGATAGATTGCACACTCCTTCCGTGAATACCACACGCATGCGCATCCACTCGTCCAAGGTGCTTCTCGTCGCAGGCAGATTCGACCGCCCGAAAAAAAATTTCAACCGTTGGAACTGTTGGAGAAATTTGGAAAATAATCTCATCTGACATTCTGACATGCTTTGTAGTAGTAAAGTTATTGTGTAGTTTATGTATACATTTAGCAACGCAACCTCACGTGAAGTACCTCCCGTAGTGTAGCGGTTAGCACTTTGGACTTTGAATCCAACGTCCCGAGTTCGAATCTCGGCGGGAGGTCATTCGTTAACTTTTTTGTAGCGTTTGCTGTGTTTTTCTTACATTTTTAACTCGCTTCGACATCATTGACTCCCTTTATATCAGGTATCTTTCGGAAATTTGCCTGACATTCGACCTTGGTTGAAGTACCTCCCGTAGTGTAGCGGTTAGCACTTTGGACTTTGAATCCAACGTCCCGAGTTCGAATCTCGGCGGGAGGTTGAGTAACTCTCTTTTCTTTTTTGGCGTTTGTTTAGCGGTGAGTTTTGGATGATTTTTCTACTATTTTTACCTGAATTTTTTCACTTTCCGCTATGCGGCTCGCTTGCTTCCTTGTTATCGACTCTAGCCTTGGCCCGTGCGTCCCTGCCGATTCGACGTCGATCAGGTCGTGTTCCCCTCTGAGGTCGTAAGCTGTGCTGAATGTAAGGAGGTGTTGCGGGTGTTGCCGAGACGTGATTTCAGTCAGCTGATCCGATTTCAGATGACAGATGCCTTGGATTCCTTTTCATGTAGCCTGGTGCGGTTCTGCCAGTATCGGATATGCGCAAGCACTGATTATTTATTGACATGTGCATACCCGAGGCATCAAACAACTTGGAGCAACCACACCCTAGCCACTTGATGGTAACTCCCCAGGTCACACGCAGCGCTCCACGGCTCACCAAAGTGCGAGAGGAGAGAGGGCAACGTGGTAGCTCGACCTCGCCACCACTAGTTAGAAGGAAAAGGTTGCTGAATCACATTGATATCTCAAGAAAGAATGGCAGCAAACTTTAATTCGTCCAACAACAACTCGCCGCAACACAAATACCGAAATGTGAACAAGTCACAGCAAGCAGCAGCAGATTCAGAGTCGAGCATTGTTGTGTCACCAGCACGACATCACGCGCATAGCACGCACCCAAACACCACCGGGCTCTAGGCGTCTATTGCCTTGATTTGGCAATCAAGGTCTGCCACAGCTGCGCATAGTCATCCAAATCATATTTCTGACCGTCAATCTGCACGTCTCGCTACACGACACGAGGATGCATCCAAGAGTGAGTGCAGTCACACAGCCACAACCCATAGCAGCAATCCAAGTCAACGCCGCCCGACACGACGTCGCAGGCGGTTGAAAAGCACACGTGAAAGTACAAGCCACAAGATCAATACCTGGTGGAGCAGTGCATCGGGACCAAGCTGACGAGCGTGGGAAGCACGCTGCTGCTGCTCCTGGCGGGCTTGTCGACCGCGAAAGCCCAGCTCGCGGTGACCAGGACCATGAGGCGTTCGTTTGACCGGCAGTTTCGAGCGACCCTTCGGCACAGCGTCGGTACCAGCCTCCGCCGGCTCACTGCCAGCAGGTGCCGGCAGCAGCAGGACGGGCTCGTCAGCCTGCGCAGGAACCGCCCTCGTAGCGCCTTGCGCGCCCTGAGTCTTGGCCTTCAGGGCACTCAAAAGCGCCTGACCCTTGAGCTGTCCCTGCCGGACAACAGTCGCATCGCCGGGAGCCGGCAACGTCGGTCCAGGAGGCAGGACAGGCGGCAACGTCGCTCCAGCGGGGGGCTCGTATGAGTCAGCATTGGTGGTTGGCGTCGTCGGTGCAGTGTCAGCGGTCTTGCGCAACATGCCGAGCAAACGCTGGCTCGCATCAGGGTTAGAAGCAACAGCGGGCGCAGCTGCCGCGGACGAGGTCGACGATGGAGTGTGCACTCTTGCCTCGCCAGGTACATAGCTCGGCAAGCCGGCCGCGCGACGTCCATAGCTCAAGTTGACAAGGAAAGCCAAGGGCAAGCGGTAACCACGCAACGACTTGATGCGCCCGCCAAGGTTGGTACCACCCATAAACGGTTCATCAAAAAGAACTTCGACATCATCCGAGTCACCACCGTACAGACCCACCAGGTACCCATGAGCCGCCCAAGGGACGGACCCAGCTGCACGAACGCAAGCCTAACCACCATGTCACAAGCAAAAGAAAAAGGCTGAGTCACGAGCAAGTCACAGAGAGAGCGCGCGCGCGAGAGGGGGAGAGACAGAGAGGGAGAGAGAGAGAGAGAGAGAGAGAGAGAGAGAGAGAGAGGGAGGGAGGGGGAGAGAGAGAAAATGTGTAGAAGGCTAGGGCAGACGCCAGCACAAACGTACCACGCGGTCACCCAGCTGAAAGCTGGCGTGCGGATCAGCCAGTTGGCCGAGGCCATCGCGCAACACGGTGTGCTGAAGCAGCAAGAATTGCGGCCGCACATGGTCCAAGCGCTGAACCGAAGGCGCCCGCTGCACACGGGCTAGCTGCAGGTCTAGCACCTTCTCCAACTGGTGAAGTGTCGACGTGGCCGTCGCTTCGGTCCCGCATGGCACAAGTTCCCAACGCTTGACGCCCACGTCGGATTGCAGATACTTGGACAGCGCCCGGAGCGTATCGCGTGCACTCGGGCCCAGCAGCTCCTGGCCGAACAGGTCGCCCGAGTAGGAAGCTTGCTGGAGCGCTTCGATCACGCCGGGGAACCGGTGCTTGTAGCCCAGGATGACCTGGATGCAGGCTTGAGAGACGTGCCAGTTGTTGTCCGCAGTTCGCATTGTCATGCCAATAACCTACAGCCCCACAGGATGCATGAGGCGCAAGCCGTCTCATCTGGCCCCATCAGCAAACATGACGCACCTGTAAACCCTTTTTGGAGAACTTGAGACGCAGACCAATGTTATGCTTTTCGTCGGGTTGCTCTCGCGTGCCCTCCCAAAGATAGACGTCACCCAGCAGACGATTGAGCAGGCCAGCATGAATGCCCGTGGCTCGAGCTGCCTGACTCAGTGGCACGTAGGGCGTCTTGCCCTGAGTCTTGAAGACCGGCTCTACATCAGCTTCGGGACGGATTTGTAGATCCACCGCCACTCTCGTCTCGTTGGTGTCCAAGTTCACCACATGGC
Organism: Monosiga brevicollis MX1; assembly: GCF_000002865.3. Taxonomy (NCBI): domain Eukaryota; class Choanoflagellata; order Craspedida; family Salpingoecidae; genus Monosiga; species Monosiga brevicollis. Next base: position 254,264 of record NW_001865054.1, read on the forward strand.
CAAAGCTGCCATAAAATGGCTGACCCACATAGCAAAACTCAGCCCCAGGCGTAACACGCTCGGAAAGAGGCACTTGCTTCAGATTGTGGTCGTCCCGATACACCTGAAGGTCCAGCAAACACACTTGCAGAGGAAACTGCATCGTGCGTTTTGCCCAAATAGGACGCCGCTCCACCATGCCATCGGCCGTAAAATGGTCGCTGTACCCTTGATTCAAGCGCACCTCAAGCAGCACAGACACACTTCCCACGTCGATGCCACGCTGGATCAGCAGGTCATGGCATAATCGCTCACTCGTGTCGTGGAACACACGCTGGGCCGCCGGCGGTGCCTTGGTCTTGCGCGGTTGGCCATGTTCATCCAGCTCAAAGATGGCGTCAGCGGTTCGAACGCTCACCAGCTGTGCCTCGTGCAAATGAGGCCAGCGCACAAAGATGGCAGTGCCCAAAAGTCGGCGACTAAGAGCCACCTCAGCTGCAGTCGGGTATTGGTTTTGACGCACGTCCACAATCATTGATTCGTTCTTGGTCGGGAAATTGAAAACCTTCACATGCGCGTGGCGATGGCCATATGCATATGACTGAAAGCGAAAGGTTGGGAAGCCTGGGTAGTACCGACTGCGATCAAAGTTGTCCAGATAGCGCAACGGGGGCGCATCTGCATCCGCGTGGGGGAAGCTAAGCACCTCCACGCGCACCTGTGCCACCACGCGCGGAAACTGGTCAGGATAAGGCGACTCAGCTGCGACACCATTTGCATGTCGATCATGCTTGTAGCTCAGCGCGGTACGCGATTGGTTGCGGGCAATTTCGTCAGCTGTCAAGTGCTGCGCTCGCGACTTGATGGCACGCAGCAAGCGCTCCTGCAAGCCAATCAAACACGTAAGCTGCACGCTTGTTGACATGCCCGTAGCGCACATATACAAAGGGGGGTGTCAACGTCGCCAACCTGATCAATGAAGGGAATCAATACCAAGGCCTCCCAATCATTCTTCTTGCCATTGAGGTCGAGCTCAAACTCCAGAGGATAAAAGTCCAAGATGGGCGAGTCCGGGTCTGTCATCAAAGGCTAAAATAGCACCAGTCACAGAATGACACAATCAGACGAACACAGGCTTCAGAGAGGAAAAGGATCCAAAAAACAAATGGGTCACTGAGACAAACCAAACCCAAAAAGTCCCAACCCATCTCAAGGGAAAACCAAAATCAAAAACAAGAAAACCAACCAACCAAACGAAAACAAAAACCAGGCGCAAGAATGCTTTAAGCGCAGCGTCTGGCGCTAGTGGTCGTCATACCTGCAAGCCAGGGGGCACGTGGGCCTTGGATGCTGGAGGCAATACAGACAGCAGCTGTCATATATATTGATATATATACACACACACGCACACACACACACATGCAACTGGCATGAGTTGGGTGATGCAGGGCCCTTGCACACGAGCGGGGCGGGTTGCAGAGGAATGGAAAAAGCCATTTGTCAGTGTTGTGGAAGAGAAGCTGTCAGGTACTGCTCTGACCTGCTCAAAGGGGTGAAAAGGCTGGCCCATCTCAAACTGTGGCACAAAGTCCGCAATGCCCACAATGTCCGAGACAAAAGGGGCGTAGTGGCTGGGAAAGAACCAGGACCAGGATTGCACACCACGATAGTAGTACAAAAGCACCCATTGCAAGCCCGTCACGTACTCCTACCCATCACAAATCCACGCAAAGCGACGTATCAACCGAGGGTTTGCAAACAGGGTCACAGAGCAGTGCGGCAGTCGAGTCAGCCATTAAAATAGTGTCAATGTACCTGGGCTTGCTGACGGCGAAACTTTTCGTCGTACTGCTCGACATGCATCTTTTCGCGATAGTAGTTAGCCTACCGAGAGCGAACAACAAGGTGAGAAAGAGAGAGAGCCGAGTCAGGTCATTTGAACATAGCAAAGCGCTTGAGGCGGTATGCGCAACTGCCAACCTTCAGCATGGTCAACTGGGCTTCGCGAATCTCCTCTTCATCATCATCATCGTCGTCGGCGCCCTCCACGTCAATGCCGTGTGCTGCAAGCCCAGCGAGGATGTCGCCATCGTTGTCGTTGCCATGCTGCATTATCACCGAATGTGTCAGCGCGAGCGGCGAGACTACACACCTAACCTGTCCCCCCGATCTCTGATCCAAGACAAGAGGCAACGGGCACCGAACTGGCAAAGGGAGGGTGGCTTACCGAGCGCTTGGATTGCATCCACTTAAAATTGGCCACATCCTCTTCAAGGCGTTCGTTGTCAATCTCAGAAAGGGCATTCATCAAGAGCTGATGGCAAGGTTCAGGCACGCATGAGCAAAAAAGCGTGGTAGAGCAACACCACGCAATGTGGCTCCTACCTGCAGATTTTGCATGTTGATGTAGCCACCGTCTGTCAGCCAGCCATCCATTTCCGGCAGGACTGCACGGTAATATTGGTAAATGCGAGGAAGGATGTCCTGCAATCAAAACAATGATGAGAATACGCATTTTTTGTACCCCGAACGTCGTTGCTGCTCAAGTCGCGCTCACCTCGTTGATGTGAAAGTATGGCAGGTGGGGCAGAAAATCGTTGCCCACCATAAAGCCGAGCATAATCCAGTCGTCCAGCAGCCGCTCAAAATCATACTCAAAGGGAAGCGTTTGCTAGTAAAAAAATGCAAGGTTGATTGAGGCGCCGCGGTCAACTCACAAGTTGAGGTTGCTTGATACCTTGAGGTCTGAAAATTCCATGTTCAAGTACTCGCGGTACAGGGACAGGCTTAGCAGATGAAAAACTTGTGTGTCCGAGCCGGTTTTCTGTTTGTTGGGGGTTGAGGGACAGAGCATGTGCCATGAGTTTAAGGTTGCATTCCATGCCTTAATCGCTCGTGGAATGGTATAGAGAGCCAAGGTGAGATACCTTGGGAGACTTTGTGAACTTGACTTCTTCGCGCAGCAGGCTGAAATGTGGCTCGTGGGATGCAAGGCCCAGCATCACCTACACATAGAGACAACCACATGCACACACATACATGACACGAGCATAAGTTACCAATTCAAGTGATGGCGAGGACAAGAATCAACGTTCTTCAGTTGATATGCTTGGCTACGAATCGAGTGATCCTTGTAACCCACCAGATCGGCGTCCAAGCCATACATGCAGTGACGAGTGTTGGGGTCATAAGTTGGGCTGGCCTTCAGACTACGAATGTAATCCATAATCTTATGCTCGCCCTCACCCGGCACCTCATTGCCTGAGAGAATCACGTTCACTGCCTGTGATGGGGTCAGCGAAAGTTAGAGGTTGGGAAACGAATGGAGCGATAGCCCAAGGACAAACGAGGCACTGACACTCCAAGCAGGGTCTGATGCCAGTTTGGCATGGACAAAGTATTCGAGTTGCTGCTGCAGGCGACACATAAATGGCGTGCCAGGCGTGATGCAGTTGGAATCGAAGGGCGGGTCTTCCAGGTCTGCCGCTGTCATGGTGCCCTACACGAGCATTAGACGAGCATTCCGGCAGTGAGGTGTACGTCAGAAGGCATTCTTGCAGTAAATACGAGGCATACGAAAGCACCTCTTCAATTGCACGTTGACGAGCCTCCTCAGCATCACGAGCAGACCGGAAACTGCAGTCAAGCAGAGCGTCAATAAAACCGATATGGCTTGATTTTGCGGCCAATGGCAAGAGGAGGCTTCTTGTCTCGCAGCCCTGCGCAAATAGACTCACCGACGCGCGCGCTGCTGGTTCATCTTGGCGCGAGGTGCGCAGCCATCCACGGCCATGTAAAAGACTTTCTTAGGCTTGATCGTTCGGAAGAGCATGTCAATGTAGGCACACACATCCTGTCCCACACAGCATGCCATCAGTTGCTGTTCATGTCAGCAGATCCAAAGCAAGACACAAACAAGCCGGAAAGCGTGCCTTGAAGATTTTTTCCTCTGTGATGCGGAAATTGGGGTCCTCTGAGTTGCCATGCGAGCACTGGTGGATGATGCCATTCATGTCCAGGTAGAGGTTGTCAAACTCGGGCACCTAAGAAATTTAGAAGTGTAGGCATTTTTCATTTTGTTGTGAACGACCCCAGCAGCAAGGTGAGGGAAGCCCCAGCATCGCAGGGCGCTAGGACGCTAGAGCGACAATGACACGCTGACCTCGTGCTCCCGGACAGTTTGACTCAGACAAGGGTAGCGCTCGGAGATCCATCGATAAAACTTGGGGATACCCATGGCTCACGGTCACGCGGACCTTTGGACTGTCAAAGCAGCAAAATGAAAATGTAGGGTCTAGAAACGGCAAAGTCGAGTGCGTAAGAAATGACGTGGCCAATCAGCTTGTTCTCCCACTTGAGCTTGCGCTTCAGCTGCCCACCCAGATGCCTGCCTGCGCTGCGTCGGAGGTCTTGGTGCACCTGTGTGGTGTACGCGTATCACTGAACCCCGAAAAAGGAAAATCTCACAAGTTATCCACCGTCATGTAAGACAATCGAATGCGCTTACAAGCAACAACATCACTCCTCCTCCTTCGAAAAATGTCAGCATTTGCCGCTGGTTAGGGCCAAATTGCTTAGAAGGACAGGCAGCTTTGATTGAGGATTGAGCAGCTCAGGTCAACAAGGCATGAGTGCTGGCATTATGAGTCGAAACGCAGGCCTCAGGGCAGGCTGAGGAATTGTCAAACCACAATTGAACGTGAAATAACCGATTGTCTCAATTTGAGTTGGTTGAAACGAACGACGAAAAGCAATTTGCAATCATGAATCAATTATGTCCTGAATGGGAGTTTCAGCCTCGCACAGTTGGAATCCCAAAACTTTTATCTTGCAGCACAGTCACTGCTCAGTCTTGATAGCAACCGACAGCATAAGCGCAGGCAAAACAAAAACAAGTCGGGATGACTACCATGGGTGCATCCACACGCGTCACAAAGCTCTTACACAAGCAGCAAACAGTGCTGCACATCATTAAGCGGTAGCCGCCAAAAGTCAAAAGTCAAGAAGCAGATAATCAAGAGGAATAAAAAGTTTTGCACAAAGCAAAGAGACTCAAGCCCAAACCAAGCAAAAGTAAGTGGGAGTCAACAAGAATGCGACAAGATGGTTTGCAAGGTGCGGTGCGAGCTCGAAAACGGCAACTATCGGGAACGACCACCCAGTTTTTCATCTGCGAAGCAGTGAAAAGTCAGAAAAAGATAAACTATAATGTCGACGCAGTGCCGCTTACGGGGTTTGCCAAGCTTCGATGCCGTCAAACCCGGTCAAAGATACAGTCTCGCTCGGGGTACTGGGCGCGTCCTGCAGCACCAGCTTTGTAATGTCCAAGGTGCTTGCATCCATTGTCTCGTCAAAATACATGGTCAATGTCAAGCCCGTTCCATCAGCAGTCATCTCCATATCAAAGCTTGTGAGCGATGGACGGGTAGTGTCCTCAACAAAAATACCACCATATATTGCCTGGCCATCCTCAACGGCATCACTTGGGATACCACCCATATCCGCGAATGCACCTGCCTTCAAAGTTGCAAAGCAATTGTCAACTCGAGAGCAAAGACCACGCAAGGCCTTGATGCGATTCAAATCAGCCAGTGTGAGAGCAACGGACACCACTCGCCCATCGCTAGAGGCAGTACTGCCTGCCGTAAGGTTGAAGCCATTGATCATGACATCGTTCTCTCGATAGGCGGTTTCACCATCTTGCAGGCTGATGCGATCCGCATGCCAAAGAGAAGGATCGGTAGAGACGGGCTCGTCAAACGTCAGCGTAATAACCCCACCATCCAGATCAAAAGTGAAGCTCTCCAATACGGGAGGAAGCGTGTCCCCGACAAATAGGTCCGGGACGCGACCACTCAGCAAGTCGACTTGCGCATTGGGATTGCCATACACGTCTGCACAAAAGGAGGCTTGCAAACCCAACCGACTTGTGGCAGTCGAAACAGCAACATTGGGATTCAGCTTCAGAGCTGCGAGGTCATCGCCCGACAGCGCAAGTACCACTGAGGCGGAGGGTGCTGACATGCTCACAACTGTCGTGTTTGTCAGCTGGATCAACACACCTCCAGTGCCACTGATAAGCACGGCAGAAGGGTCGACCGTGGTTGGATCGATGATATCCGAAAAGCGCAGCGTCACGTTCTCCGAAGTCAGATCCAGCGAAAAGTACTCCAGCACGGGTGGCGTCGTATCAGCGCCACTCACAGTCAAGCTTACAGTGGTCAATCCGATAGGATTGCCAAAGCCATCCTCAAAAGTGGCCGGTGACACTTGCAGGAAAGCATTGGCAGCGCCAGCGCCCAGTGTCGGCACTCGTTCTTTGAGTGGCTGCAAGCTCACAGGGTCAAGTTGCACGCGGATGTGAGACCCAGAGAGGGCCACCGTCAGCTGATCAGTGACGGCAAGAAAGCTAGCTGATGGCTCCGTGGACAGGGAAAGCGCGTTCAAGATTGAGGGGACAACATACTCCGAGAAGGTCAAATCGAGAGTACTTGTGCCAAGGTCAATAGAAGCAGCGGACAAAGTTGGACCAGCAGGATCCAGGGTCAGTGTCGCTACGGGAATGCTCGCGCAATCAGCGACTGAAGCAAGAGAATTGCCGCTGGTATCGTCGATCGTGCCAGACGCAAATGTCAAGAAGGTTGCATTGACCCATTTACCCACTGTACGCAGAGCCTGAAGTGACTCGAGCTCCGTGGCATCAATGGTGATGTTGAAAGAGACATAACTGATAGCTGCATACGTTGACACTGTGACGGTTGAGGAGTCCACGGTGGCACAGCCGGAGGACTGGTTCTGGAGGGCAAAAGTGGCCCCTGCAAGCGTGCTCGCATCCATGGTTTCAGAAAAGGTCACGAGCAAGACACCCAGTTCCATATCCAACGAGAAAGCCGCCACCGTGGGCGGCTCAACGTCAGCGTAAAAGTCGGTCACCGGGATGGCGGACGTGGCCGGCAGCGCCACAAACTCATTGCCACTCGTATCCACGACCAGACCCGTGGCTGCGCTGATAAAGGTTGTAGCCTGGGAGACGGCCAAGTCCAGTACGGCCTTGATGGCGTTGGCATCAGCAGCCAATAACTCCACGACAATGACGCTGGCATTGACATTGTCATTGCGGATGACGCCGCCCGTGAGCTGGTGCGCAGAAGCAACGGAATCAGCCGCAGCACGCAGGGTGAGGGCCGAGAGGTTGAGTGTATTGACGTTGACTGTCTCTGAGAATCGCAGGGTCAGGGTGGTGGGCGTGGCGGTCATGTTGAAGTCAAAGGCACCCAGGGTGGGGGCAGTGCCGTCTGCAATGTAGGTGGACACAGGCAACGCAGCGGTGGTGGGGATCAGGGCCACAGCGTTGCCGGCAACGTCAGATACAGCACTGGTGGCAATGGAGAGAAAGGAGCTCAGCGCATTCACAGCCAGAGAGGCAGCCGCCTTGATGGCGTTGGCGTCTTGGTCGGAAATTGCAATGGCTACCACCAAGCCGTCGGCACTGGCGCTGGCCGTTCCACTGGCGGCGGTGAGGGTGTACGCCGAGCCAGCGCCGTCGGCCGCATCTTGCACAGTGATGGCGTCCACATCCAAAGTGCTCACGTCAACGGGTTCGTCAAACGCAAGCAAGAGCTGCAGGGTGTCCATGTCCAGGGTGGCGGAGCTGAGGCTGGGCGCAGTGACATCAAGGGCCACACTGTCAGCCACGAGGGCAGTGAGGCCGTTGGTGAGGGCTACGGCAGGCTGACCGTTCATGTCCAGCGCGTAGCCATCGGCAGCGACCAGCCAAGCGGTGGTGTTGTCATGGCCAATACCTTTGAGCTTCAAGGTGTGGAGATCTTCCACGGCAAATATGAGGCGAATCTGATCGCCCTGCAGTCCACCAAGGTCGAGCAGACCATCCGTCAAGACGTGGTGGAAGGTTGCACCAGCAACGTTACTGGCAGTCTGGAGGGTAATGAGTGTGGGATCGAGGGATGTCTGGTTGATGCTTTCACTGAAGCTGAGGAGCATACTGCCAGCATCCATGTCCAGGCTCCAGGTCAAGAGGTAAGGGCGCGTGTGGTCCGCGATGAAGGCAGTGGCGTTGAGGGCAGCTGGGGCGTTGGCGTTACCGGCCATGTCTTGCACGGCGCTCGAGGCGAGTTGCAGCCAGGTATTATCGACATTTGTCCAGAGCGAGGTAATGAGCTTGATCGAGTCAACATCGGCTTTGGTAAGTTGGATGATGAGTTGCTGCCCGTT
>NW_001865054.1:263278-267934 GCF_000002865.3 Monosiga brevicollis MX1
CGGCACCACTGCCCCTGCTGTCAAATCACCATTCGCCTTGAGCTCATTAGCCTGGGCGGTTGAGATATTGACTGTTATAACACTCAACGTTGTGTCCACCTCCGCGCTTCCTTCCAAGTCGGTGATGCCGTTCCATGCAACTTGTCCGAGATCTAGACTGTTGATATTCATTGGCTCATTAAAGTAAAACCGTACAATGACCTCATCACTGGCATCTACATCCCAGCTCGTGACCTCTGGTGCAGTGGCATCGGCAACGACCGAGTCCACGGCGATATGGTTTGCAGTGGCAATAGGGTTGGCAGCCGAGTCAGCTACAAAGGCTGAACGTACACTCACCACGTAATCCACCGCGGACGTTGAGTACGTCAGGATCTTGAGACGATTCAGGTCTGCTGTTGAAATGAGAACGCTAATAGCCACCAAGGACGAGCGCGTCACGGTTGATGTTTCAAAGGTCATATTTGACTGCAACGCGTCGTCTCCGATCCGCAAGCGCGTCAAGTTGACAGAGTTCAGCTCCACAAATTCCGAAAACGTCAACACCAGAACGGATGCATTCAGGTCCAACGTGATCCCGCTCAAAGTCGGAGCAACGCTATCGCGAGTCACTGATGCAGCCTGAACAGCTGGGGAGGTGGCAAGGAGGGGGTTGTCGAACATGTCCATGACAAAATCTGATGAAGCGTTGAAAAATGTGGTTGCGACATCCACCGCGAGGAAGCTCTGGCTCTTGATCTCGTTCAGCGTGCCTGTGCTGACGAGCAGTGTGACGAAACGCCCATTGACACTTCCCACCGTGGGCACAGCATCGCTTAGCCGAGCCGATTCAGTTGCAGAGGTCAAGATGGCATCGCCCTGCAGCACAGAAGCGTTCGAGATCAAGGTATTCACGCGCACCGGCTCATTAAACGTCAGGCTAATCGACCCTGCATCCTCGTCAAACGTCAAAGCGACCAGCTCTGGGCTTGTCACGTCTGCTAGCAAGGTTGACACGGAGAGAGCGACACTGTTTTGAAGCAGGTTACCAGCCATGTCGCTGACCACTTGAGCGGGAAGAGATACGTTCGTCGACAAGTCAAACCCAATCCAGGCTGACAGTTTTAGGGTATCCATGGTCGCGTCCGTCAAAGCAACAACAATCGTACGGCCATTGGGGGAGATGATAGATCCCGAGTTGACAACAACATCAGAGGCATTGGGGTGGCTCAGAGTGATGCCAAACGTCCAATTAAAACTTGATGTCAAAGCTGGCTCGGAAAAGGTGAGCGTAAGCTGAGCTGTGTCCATGTCAAGACCGATGGCCTCCAGAGCGATGGGCGTCGTGTCCAAGACGACAAGCGCTGCAAGAAGCGGCATATTGTTTGCATCGACGCCATGTCCGTACATATCCTGCACACTCCCGGCTGTCATATGCAGGCGGGTATTGATGGGATTACTTCCAGTGAATGCGAGCTTGAGCGCATCCAGACTGCTCGCGTTGAGCATGAGGCTCAACGATCGAGGCTCGATCACCGCTGCATCAACTACGGTGACTTGAACCACAGAGCTGGGGTTGTCCACAGAAAGGCCAACACCGTTTTCTGATAAGGAGGTGACATTTACCGGCTCAGAGAAGGTTATGTTGACGAGACCAACATTGAAGTCAATGCTAAACTGCTGTACAATCGGCGCGACTGTATCGGGCAACACAGTGGTGAGCATCGTCCAGTCCAAGAAATCAATCGGATTTCCTTGCGCATCCGACACTGCACCCGTTGCCAAATATAAACTGTATGCGCCCGTATTGTCGGTCACTTTGAGGAAGTCGGCCACGGCGTCGGAGACCTCAATGGACAGCTCACGCTTGAAGGATAGCAGCTCCCAGTTCAAGCCCGACAGCGAAATATTGAGAGTGGACGCAGTACTCGTCGCGGCCACGGAAATTTGGCTGAGGTCGATGGAAGCCGGGAGAATAGGTTCGTTGAACGTGAATGTGAGCGTGTTGCTATCCATCACCAAACGCGATGTCGAAAGCTGTGGCGGCACGTTATCAGATGTGACGTTTGTGGCCTGCAAAGCATTGGTCGTGAGCACCGACAGGGCCGAAGTTCCCACAACATCTGCAATGAGTTCAGCCGACATGGAGAGAAACGTGGTCGCTCTGCTGGTGGCCAGGCCCGTGAGGTTCTTAATTGCCAGGATATCACTTGCTGAGAGGGTCAGAACAATGCGAAAACCAGCTTGACTGGTGGTGGTAGCTGAGGAGATTTCGTGACGCTGGACATTGATATCACGCTCATTGGATTTGGACTGAATGCCCAAATGCCCGAGAACGCTCAATGAGGCAGGGTCCATCACGTCGGAAAATGTCAAAAACAGCTGACCACTGTTCATGTCCAAGGCATATTGTTGAAGGACAGGCGCACTCTGATCCGCTACGTAAGTACCAACCAGTGCCACCGGGCCCGAGGTGGCCGAGCTAGGGTTCCCCGTGAAATCACGCACTGCACTTTCGTCCAGCGCCACGAGAGTTGCCGACGAGCTCTTAACAAGGTTTGCAGTCACCTTGAGCACTACAACGTCATCTTCGTCGAGGTCCACCCGCAGGGTGGTATTTGAAGTGCCAGCCACGTGGGAGGCCATGCCGGCAGTGAGACGGTAGGAGGTGCTGGCTGATGTGTTGCTGGAGCTATGTAGTACAATGGCAGAGAAATTCAACGAGGCCGGTTGCACAGGTTCTGTGAATGAAAGGTAAAAGTAGTTGTCATTAGCGTTGTAGTAGGAGAACCGGGCAAGCGTGGGCGGCAGGGCATCTTCCACCACAATCAAATCATCATAGGTCTGAGCATCATTCCCATTACCACTGGCATCTTCGACAAAGCCAGCACCCAAGACAGCAGCAGGCTCAGTGCTCATGAACAAGGAGGTGTTGGTGGCCTTGAGCGTGTTGATGTCTGCCGTCGAGAGCCCAAGTGATACAGACATGGCAAGCTCAGTTGCCGTAGTGGTGGCCGACGAAAGCATCGTGTCCTGCACTCCGTCGGAGATGAATAACTGTGAACCAACAATGGTTTGAGGGTCAATCGGTTCATTGAAGGTCATGTTCAAGCGCCGGGCATCAAGCTCCAGGCTAGCCGCCACCACGAATGCGCCCTGTACATCAGGATAAACGGTGTACGGGTAGCTCTGGGCGATATTAGTGGAGGTCGGCACCGCCTGCACCTGATTACCAACGTAGTCGGCAAATGCAGCTGCCGTCATGCGCACAAAACAGTCATTTCCCGTTGTGCGCGAACACAGGTCACCCTCCGCTTTGATGTTATTTAAGTCGGTGTCGGAGAGGGTAATGTTGATGGTATAAAGGGTCGTGGATATGCTGCTAAAACCCGTCAAAGTATAGGTGAGGAGGGAATTGCAGCATGAGTCGTGAAGTTGCAGGCCGGTGGGGTCAAAAGCACGTGGATCAATGGGTTCCGAAAATTCCAAGACGATGAATCCATGGCCAATATCGTAGGATAAGAACTGGGTAAAGTAAGGGCGTGTGGTATCCACGACGACAGAAGAGGCTGAAAGACCTTCACTCATGGCCAATGGGGTCAATGGGTTCAGAGCTGCGTCAGTAACTGCGGCTGCAGTGGCCGCGATAAAGCATTCTCCAGCGCTGGTGCATATCTCTGACTGCATCAACGTATCTCGCACCACGGCCGTGAGCATGAGACGAACGCTGTAAAAGGTTGAGGAGTAAGCACTGACGCTGCCGTTCAAAGGCACAGAGCGAGAAGTGTTGCCAAGCGCAAACTCTGTAGCGGTGAAGGTCGTCATGTCCAAGGGTTCGGAGAAATTGAGGAGGAGTGAGCTCTGCTCAAAGTCAAGGGCAAAACCAATGAGTTCCGGGCGCACTGCATCAGCGGTAAAGAGGCTCGGCACAAGGTCAGCGACAGCCTCCACCGAGTTTTGGTAGCCGTCTTGCACAAAGTCTTGACCCGTGAGCGTACAGCTGCTCGCATTGTAGCAAACATCAGATGCCTGAGCTAACCGGGCCCAAACAGATTCTGTCAGGTTGGCAATGATGGTGGCTTGGGACTCAAGGCGGGCGTCAGAAAACGCCAAAGCAATGGCAGAAGGCAGCGGACCCAATGCCAAGTTGACTGCATCAAGGCTGGGTAGCGACACAAACTCGGAAAATGTCATGCGCATGGTACGAGAAGACATGTCGATAGAAAAGCCGAGCAACTTTGGAGATGTCGCGTCTAGCACAACTTCGGTTGCAACCAGCGGGGCACAGATGGTATCGTTTGTCATGGTCACACCAGCCATGTCTGCCGCAGAGGCGTCGAGAACCACGAGAAACGTTTCGTTGGCAGCGCGAGCAAACAGAGGCGGAGAAGAGCGGAGTGCATTCAGGTTCGATGCCGATAAGGTAAAGTTAAATAGCGTGGATGGCGTGGCAGGTGATGGGGATGACGACAGTTGAATGTAAGCCTCGGTGGCACAGCCGGAGGACTGGTTCTGGAGGGCAAAAGTGGCCCCTGCAAGCGTGCTCGCATCCATGGTTTCAGAAAAGGTCACGAGCAAGACACCCAGTTCCATATCCAACGAGAAAGCCGCCACCGTGGGCGGCTCAACGTCAGCGTAAAAGTCGGTCACCGGGATGGCGGACGTGGCCGGCAGCGC
>NW_001865054.1:269022-376926 GCF_000002865.3 Monosiga brevicollis MX1
TGAGGTTGAGGGCAAAAGAAACGAGGGTAGGGGGTGTCGTGTCGGCGGTGTAGGCGGCAATGGCCAGTGGGTTCGTGGCCGGGATGGCCTGCACGGGAAGGCCCACCATGTCTAGGACAAGGGAGGACTGGATGGCAAGGTAAGTTGAGGCGGCGTCGTATGCAAGAGCATCGCGTGCGTTGATAGCATTGACGTCGGCCTGAGCAAGGCTGATGGTGATGGTGGTTGAGTTGGCGTCGAGCACGGTTGGGAGAGAGGCAGCAGAGAGGGAGTAGGCATCGGTGTTGGTATCAGGGGCAGCGTTTGGCCCATTGAGAAGCATGATGGCGGTTGAGTTGATGGTGCTGGCTTGCACGGTTTCATCGAAGATGAGCGTGAGAAGGCCGCTGTTCAGGTCGAGGGCAAACGCCGACAGCGTGGGGGAGGTTGCATCCGCGGTGAACGTGCTGACCGGCACATTAGCGCTGGCCGCATTTGCGTTTCCACTTGCGTCGTCAATCAAGCCAGCCATCACCTGGAAAAACGTATTGCCGAGACCTGTTGCAATGTTCCATCGCTCCTTGATGGCGTTCAAGGATCCGGTTGTAAGGTTTATTGCAATTGCGGTCAAGCCATTGCTCGTGGACTCCGTCGCCTGTAGCTCCACTCCTGTCCCGACTTCATCATAGAGGCCCACCGTGATGCTTGTTAGATCCAAGGAGGACACGTCGATGGTTTCTGACCATTGAATGCTCAGGATGCCCGCATCCATATTGAGGTCAATGCTAACGACAGTCGGACTTGCGCCGTCCGGACTAAATTCGGTAACAGTCAGCGTCGTGCCTTCATTGGCATTGCCTGCGACATCTTCTGCAAAGTGGACCGAGAGAGAAACAGTTGCGTTGGCCAAGTCGACGTCGGGTACCAATAGGCCAGCAACCACGGCGTTAAAGTCATCATCAGCCAAGTCGACGCGCACCACGGCGGCAGCAATGCGCACGGGGCTGGAGTCTCGAAGTTGCTGTCCCAAGCCGGGTGCACCGAGTGTGATGGCACTGGCATTCAGTGTGGCAGCATCCACCGTCTCGTCAAATGTCAAATATAATTCACGGGATGTCAAATTAAGGTCCGCTTGAACCAGGCGTGGACCACTCGCATCTGCCACGTAGGTTGATACGGTCAGGTTTGTGTCGGCTAGCGGATTGCCTTGTTTATCAAGAACAAAGCTCGTCGCAAGGGCCAAATTGGAAGTGGAGGCGTTGGTCAACAAGCCCGAGTTTTTAATCGCGTTGGCCAAGGACGGGGTTAGGGTCAACTCTAGAATTGCAGGGGCTATGAATGCGCCAGTTGTGTCACCCGGTTGAAGCGCACCCACGCCGCGCAGCGTCATGAGGGTTTCCTGCCATGACGTAGCGTTGATGGGCTCTGAAAATGTGAGCGTCAAGCTCAGGCTCTCGAGGTCCAGCACGCTGTGTGACACCAAAGGAGCAATGCTGTCCGGCACAAAAGGGGAGGGATCTGACAAGTTTGTCTCCAGTGCGGTGTTGCCCGCATAGTCGGAGACTGCTCCCGTCATCAGGCGCAGGGCCGTGCTGGACGCATCAACTGCGAGGGTGCTGAGGTTGAGGACATTGAAGAGGTCTTCTGCTCCCAGGGACAGAACAAGAGTGCGAGTGGCGACCACAAGCTCTGTCACACTCGAATCACTCAATGTCACGGAAGCGCTTCCATCCGGTGCAAAGAGTTGAAAGGAAGCAATGACGACGGCAGCAGGATCGACCAATTCATGGAAGACGACGGTGAGCTCAGCTGCATCAAGGTCAAGGCCGAAGGAGACTGCGTGCGGTACGATGACATCGGCACCGTACGCAATGGCCGTTAAACGTGGGGACGGGCCATTGGGATTGCCAGCAGCGTCGGAAAGCGCTGCCGCCAAAAGTTGGAGTTGGGTATTGCTTTTCTGAGTCCAAAGATTTGGAAGAAGCTTGATGGAATCTACGTCGCTCTCATTGAGGTAGAGGGTCAGAACTGGGGACGCGGACGGGGTAGAGATGACATAGCCTGGGGAGAGGGTCAAATTCGAAGAGGCATTGCCAAGGACGACGTTGGCAGCCTCGAGGCTGCCAGGAATCACCGGTTCGTCAAATGTGAGCTGAAGGAGCAGAGAGTTGTTCCTCAAAAACTGAGCGCCAAAAGCTAGCAGCACCGGGCCACCTGAATCACGTTGAAAAGTTGAGACGGGAACAAAGTCAGAAGAAGCTACGGGGTTGCCAGTGAGGTCCGTTCCAAAGATCCACTCCACGGCCACAAAGCTATTGTTCTCGTTCTCAAAGAAATTAGGTCGTTGCTTGAGTTGGTTTAGGTCGTCAGTCGACAGCTGAACTCGCACGGTGTTGGTATCATCGCTCTGCGCGGTTGAATTTTGGGATAGCCGCACAGCCTCCTGGGCGTCGACGCAACCTGCACAAGGGGTTGCGGCCATTTTCATCATGTGAGGTGGGGGCGACGAAAGAGTAAGTAGTCAGTCGCGAGCGAGGGGGCAAGGGACGACAGGAGGTTTGGGCACTCCAGGTATTGAGCGCGTCGCCAAACGCTGGCCTCGGCACTCAGCTCCCCCGGCAGAACGTGAATTGGGGTCCTTGCAGCAGAGCAGCTCTTACCAAAGACGAGAAGCAAGAGAAGGGCGAGAATGGCGGGCAGGACGGGTGCTGGCAGCCGCAATGCACCCCGCGGTGCCGCCATGGCTCCCGACAGAGGGAGGCAAGGCTGGAGTGCGGCTGGACTCGACTTGGTATTAAAAATCTGATGATACTCAATGTTCAAAAGGATCGAGGTCACACACCCGCAGTCGGTTGCCGTGGCCCGAGGGTCCCACAAGCACACCTGGCCTCAGAAGATGCGCGCCGGCGGCGAGGAGGGGCAGGGCCAAGAAGCAGGCAAGGCAGGGTCAGAAAGCGAAACACACAAATCAAATGAGCCTCAACTGTGAGAGGCAGCGAGAGAGAGAGAGAGAGAGAGAGGTGTCAGAGAGAGAGATAAAGACAAAAGACAGGCATAGAGAGAGAGTATCAAGAGAGAGAGAGCATAGCATAGAGAGAGAGCGGCGGGGTGACTGGCCATCTCCTTTGCTTAGGCCCATCGTTTTTGTCAAGCGCATTTGTATCACGTTGGTCGGCTGTGATACTCTTTCCTTTTCGCTAACAACTCAAAACCATGTTTATCAAGAGTGCTCCTGCTCTCGCTGATTGGCTTGGGCTCGCTTTTTGCTGCTGCCAATGACAGTTGGTACAGCGCTCATTAATATGTCTGACAATTCAACATCAGTCTTGTCAGTCTCCCAGGGGACGAGAAGACCAGCAAGCGCCGGATTTGGCCACGGAGGCTGAGGCGAGCAAAGGCAGAGACCAAAGTGAAGGTTGTGTCGTGGTGGGTGGTCGAGGTGATGCTGTGACGTAGCGCACAAGACGGCAGCCGCGACTGGATTGCTGCTCCATGACGATCAGGCATTCGATCGACCTCCAGTTGGACAAAGCAATTTGGCATCCTGGGATGTGAGCAGATCACATTATGCCCTCTGTCCACCCACCCTTACAAGACAACAAAGCATCTCGATGCTTGTGAGCGCCTTCACACAGTGGGATTTTTCCTTTGAAAGGTGTTGAATGCTATTTTTTTGTCTCTTGAGGGTCGAACAGGATTTTTTTTTTTGGACTTGACCACTGCTGAGCTTTGTTGGACTGGGGTGCGGCTGCCGGTGTGGGAGACTGGCAGCGCTCTAGGGCATTGCCGACAGGTCGAGTTGAGAAGCTATCGCTTCCACTTGACGGGTGCTCTTACAAGCAGCTGGGCTCGGAAGCAGCTTAAGTTCTGACTGAGCTACTCAATTTGAGACGGCAACACCAGCCAGCATGGCGGTGGAGCTCGCAGGCGTCGCCTCCTTTGTCAACTATCGGTGCGTTATAGGGGCATTGCAGGTCTCACCTTGACCGGCGCCTTGACTTGCACGGCGTGTTGTTGCACCACGAAGAGGGCTCACTTCGGCACAAATCATGCGCCTCATATAGGTGTCGCATCATCGAGGTGGCAGCTGACGGCGAGGAGGTCTTGCGTGGTGTAGAGACGGTCAATGTTGAAGACAGTTTGGCCTCATTCGCCGATACGCTTGCTCGACGTTTTAACCACCCCCTTAACGCCTTGAAGCTGGAACTGATGCACAGCCCCAATGACATCGAGGAGATTGATGTGACCAGCCTTGACCCCTTGAGCTCCCTCAATCTGCACGTCGAGCCCATCCACACCTTTCGCGTTTCTGTGCGTGGTGGCGATGGAGATGAATATGATGCAAAAGAGACTGAAACGGTACGGCCTTGGTATCCAGTCATTCGATTTTTGCCTATTCTTGACCACGGCCGTCTTCTGTTCTTTCGCTTGGGCCTTTTCTGTCTGTTTCAGGGAAAGCAGCTGGGCCAAAGGCGACAGCGCGATCCAGAGGACTCTCTCACAGAGGAGGGTGGCCTTTCAACAAGGCGCCGCAGTAGTGATGACGACGACCTCACCCAGGGCTCAACCAAAACTCGACGCACGGGATGGTCAGGCGAGAAAGGTGGGTAATGTCGTCCCGTTTCATTGCACGAAGACTAGCATCATCATGGCGGGTACGTGCAAGGCTCACACCATCAATCCAAAAATGGCCATTCTTGAGATAGATGGCTATACTACAGGAACTTCCACCTCCACTGGCACCACGACAAATGGCGTTACTTATGGTCCAGCTTCCCCTTATACGTCATCATCCTATTCGTCCTACTCATCTCACCGGGCAGGTAGGCACCCTTTTGCTAGCCCGATCCGTCATCTTATTGAAGCTGTTGCCCCGCGCATGTTCCTTCTCTTTGGAGTCTTTCTCCTCATACGCTATGCTTGTGGGGCCTGTTTGCAGCGGGTTACGTCGGGCTAGCCAACCAAGGCGCCACTTGCTATCTCAACAGCCTGCTTCAAAGTCTTTACATGACGCCCGAATTTCGAAATGCGTTGTATCGGTATGTCAAGAGCACAACTTGGCTCTTCGTGTCTTGTGCCTGTCTTCTTCTTCTTCTACTTTTTTTTTTTTGTGGGGTTGCAAGATTTGTTTTGCTTGTATCGTTTGTGCTCATTTATCACGATAACGACGCATCATTCTGCATCAATGTTGGTGACACACCAGCTGGCAGCCGGAGGGGGGTGCCGAAGCAGAGACTTCCAGTATCCCGCTGGAGTTACAACGCCTCTTTTTGACTCTGCAGGTAGTCCATGCTATTTCATGGCTCAAGTTTGGGCTTTCGCAACTTGTGCCTGGTTGAGTTTCTTGATTTTAAGGAGGAGCAGGACGCCAGATTTGTCTTGTCTGCCTCTCCTTCACCCTGTTTCGATAGCCTCATCGTTGCATTGCGACTGCAACCGAGTAGGAAGGCAAGGTGTCATACGCAGAGACCACCGCAGTAACCAAGTCATTTGGTTGGGATGGAGCCGAAGCCTTTCAGCAGCACGACGTTCAGGTTTGAAAGCTCAACGTTTTGAACCGGGATTGCCGCAGGCATGCTGGATCTGTTTATACAGAAGCATCAACGCCCAGCCTAACGTCTGTTTTGCGCACTCCCAACCACGAAGGAGCTCTTGCGCGTTCTTTTTGACGCTCTGGAAACGGAATGGACTGATACGCCGTTGGCCAAAACCATTCAAGACCTGTATCAGGGCGAACTGAAGGACTACGTCCGCTGTTTAGCTTGCGGGAACGAGTCGGCTCGAAACGTACGTTTGCCAGGTTTTTTTGGTTGAGGCTCTGCTTGGGCCATACGTGCGGTACTTGTCGTCTTCGGTCTGATCGGCTGATCGCATGTGCTTATTTTTCCAATTCTTATTTTTCCGGGGCGGATAGGACAAATTCATGGATGTCCCCTTGGTCATCCGTCCTTTTGGCAGCGAGGACTGTTTGGGATCAGTTCAGGAAAGCCTCGACAAGTTTATTGAGGTCGAGCGTCTTGACGTAAGTTGCAAATTTACTTTGACCTTCATCGCTCTTGTGTCACCTTCATCAGCACCATCCCAGCCCCGACGCGCCCTATGCGCGCCTTTCAGGCTTAACGCTCAATCGTGGCTGGCTATGGATGCTGTTTTGTCTGCAGGGTGATAATCAGTACGAGTGCTCGCACTGCAAGTGCAAGCAAGACGCCGACAAAGGCCTCAAATTTGCCCAGTTGCCCTACATCCTGACTTTTCAAATCAAGCGTTTCGACTTTGATTACGTTTATTTTCGCCGCATTAAGCTCAACGACAAGTACGAACCGGTCGTTGGCACACTATACCCCCTTGAACTTTATATCCCCCTTGAGTCTTACTTCTATTGGAAAGAGGAGTTCTAGCCAGTTTTTCTTTTTGACGCCAGAGGGTGGTTGCTGATGCCCGGATGCTTTAGATTTTCCTTCCCATTGGAGCTTGACATGTCCAGTTACATGCCGCGTTCTTCAGCGGCCGCAGAAGGTGACGCAGACACCTCCACGGAAGACGCCCTTGGCATGCACGACAGCGAGCCAGGTGTTGCAGGTACCGCTTTTTTTCTGCGCTTGGCACTGTCAGGCATGATGCCACAACTTTTTAAGACTTCGTCAATTGTGGGGCTTCTTGCGCGAGTCACTCCCTTGTTCGTCCTCGGCACTTACATCTGCATGTTTGGGCTCTTCTTGGTTCTGGCTCAACAGACAACGGCGGCCAGAAGGGCCAGGGGGCAGGTGATGGTGCTGGTGAAACGGTTGTCGAGCCCTTTGACGAGAGCGAAGCGACCAACTCATCTGATGATGAAGGCGCAGAGTCCGATCCGCCCGCGTATTCGCGTCTGCCCACCACGAGCGATGCATTGACTGAGGATCCCTTTGAAGGTGATGCGGCTGCTCGTCAACAGGCTTTGAAGAACGGGATGCTGTACGAGCTCTTCTCCATCATGATTCACTCAGGCTCAGCACTTGGTGGTCACTACTATGCCTACATCAAGTATGGCTCCTGGCGTGCTCCATCTCAGGCCAAATCCCAGAAATTTTGACTCAACCTCCACCGTTGACCTTCTTCTCTCGCCCGTTTTGGTCTGTTTGACAGAGATTTCAAGACAGGCAAATGGCTTTGCTTCAACGACAGCAGCGTGACGGAGATTGATGTCAGTTTTGTTCTCTCACCTGGCCCCAGCATGACCATGTCGAGTCTTGAAAAGCGATCGCTCACCCTATGCGAGCCCCCATTGCAGTTTGAGCGATTGCGTGGCGCATTCGGCGGCGCCAGCATGCCGCGATATGGCTCGTCCATGTATTCATCCTCTTCAAGTGGCTATATGCTGCTCTACCGCCGCGTGGACTCAGACCGCAACGAGTGTGAGTCAGGCCATCCAGTCTCTAGCGCTTGCTTGAGCTGTTGGCTTTCTGCCACGTTGCCTTGGAGCTCTCACTTCTCAGCATGGTCTCTTTGCAATACGCCCGGCGTCAATAGTGCCTGTGGCAATGTCGGATTTGCCGCCGGAGCTGTTGGAGCAGCGCGATGCTTCTCGACGCGTAGGTTCCAGCGTCGCATCGCACAACTGCTTAATTCGATCACCGGCATCGGAGTGCACCTCGTGTATCACGCACTCGCACCTCAAGGTTTCACACGCTTGCGCCAAATCCCGAACCACAGGCGCAGCAAGCAGCTGAAGCGGAAGAAAAGGCCAAGCGCAATCAAGTGGAGGTATGGGCCAAACCGATGTTCACGCGCATCCGAAAAGTCACGTCTTCGGCAATCAAATGGGGTCTGCGTGTTGACATGGTGCCCCGCGCTACTCTTTTGCTAGCTAAGCACCTACTTCTGCAAATTTGGTGCGGCAAGCGACGACAAGAAGATCATCTCGGTTTGTTTCTTGAGCATTTGCGAAGTGGTTCATTTTCTTTCAGCGCTGAATCACCGATATTGTCATCGTTCCTGGCCGGGCTCACATGAACCTGTTAAATGCCGTTGAAAGGTTGATCGATTATCCTCGACAGCGGACGCCTTTGTCAAAGCGCTGGAGGTTTGTCTTGTAACATGGGCTTGTGTTATGACCGCCATGTTTTGCTCTTTTTCTGTATCCCTCAGTCATCTTCTCATACCATGTCCGCAGGCCTGGGAGATTCCCGAGTCGGTACCACGCTCACATTTCCGCATTTTCAAGTACACACCCTACAACGAATCAATCAGTGACGAGCTTCAGATCAGCGTGGGTCATCAGCAATCCTGGTCTTCTCGTGCTCGGCTGGGCTTGATTGGGCCTTGGTCACCTGGCATCAAATTTGTTGAAATGGTCTTGCGCTGATGCTTCGGTTGTCTCGTAGGATGATCTAACAATTGAGAAGGCCGGCATGCGGGTGTACTCTGCCTCCAATGTCTTAATTGTCCAAGCAAATGACGAGGGGAATTTCGAGCCGGTGCGTAGTTTGTACAGCCAAATCATGTCGTACGCGTCGGTTTGCTGACCTGCTTCTTTCCTCATATCCGCTGCTTTGATCTCGACGCAATCTTGTTTCTTGGCCCCACAGCTCGTGGTACCGGGCGTGCGCATCACCATGACCGTTTACCGAAGCAAGACGCACTCTTGGTTGCCTCCAGTCAAGGTAAGTGCGACAAGAAATTTGACTTGGTGACAACCCCTCTCCAGTTCTCTTTCAAAGGCAGCGAGAACAGAAACAGCATGCGATGTGTCGTTTTTTTTTTTTCCTTTTTGCATTTATGGTGTCTAACTTGGGTCTCTACTGGTGGTCATTTGGCTCATTTGGCTCATTTTGCTGCAGTTCTGTTTGCCCAAAAACGGCAATACATCGGGCATTGTTGAGCGACTTTGCCAGTTTTATCATTGCGATGCGGAAATCGTTCGCATTTGCCAGGTGCGTGGTAGCAAGGATAGTCGCGGGACCTTTCAACTTGTCACTGTTACGTGTCTGAAAGGGTGAAGGTATTGTGTGTGTGTGTGTGTGTGTGTGTGTGTGTGTGTGTGTGTGTGTGTGTGTGCAATCCCATGAAGACGTGGTGGCTCAACCAAGCGAAATCCGCCCCACTTCCCTGGCGGTTTCTAGTATCGCGCCATGCATGAGCCCTCCTGTTTGAAGAAGAACATTTCTTTCACCATGGCGGGCATTTATGGTGGCGATAACGTACGGACATGCTTTCCCGCATTTTGCTCAGTCTCCATCGTGACTGGTTCGAATTTCTTGGTAAATGCTTCATTCATGGGTTCCTTGGTCACAGCTTTTCGCTGATCTCGAGCCAGCTGAGGAGGATCTTGGCGAACTGCCGTTCAAAGAAACCACCTTTTACAAGGCCGTGGAGACGTTGCGCCACACGGTGGAATTTGAGATTGAGCTTCCGCACGGCGACGGTGGGTCTGCATGGTGGTTGTCTTGCTTTTTTTTGGACCGTTTGAGATTCCAGTTCAAGTTTTGCTTTTTTTGCCGAACCAACCCCGATCAAGCCTCATGCATGGCTATTTGGTACTTTTTCGTGGTGACGCATAATCGGGCGATCGCGTAGTGAAAACCATGGTGATTGACACTCGAGACACCCTGCAGACTTTCAAGGAGCGTATTCGCGAGGCGTTTTTGTCGGACAAGGAGCTGGATGATTTCCAGGTGCGTTGGCTCAATATGAATGACATTATGGCTGTTCAATCCCATGGTCTGAACTGAAGATACCTCTCTTCATTGCGATTCTGTTGGGCTGGAAGCTTGTTTGTCGGCGGAACTTCTTACTCATTTGTGTGGCGTTTTGCTTTGTCGACGTCGTGATGCAGATGTGGTATTTCCGCTCCCTGCACAGTCGCTCAGAGATACAGATTCAAAAGCTTTCTCAAACCGTCGATGCGGCTGGGGTGGATATTTCAAAGAAGGTGAGTCGTTCGTTGCGCATGAAGAAATTCCTGACGTGTGCATGTGCGCTCGCATATTATATTTTATATCTGACATGCTCTGGCCCATAAATTAAGGTTTTTATCAAGGAGGGCAAGCCGCTCAAGGAGGGGGAAAGCCATGTGGATTTTTTCCTCATGAGTGATGACCACAATCGGGTGCGTCGCTCATGTTCGTGTCGCTACGCTATGATGGAGCGCGGAAGTGGTACATGGTTACCTTTGTCTGCATTTATCCACACCCTCGTACGGCGCTCACTCGACCCTCGAATTTCAGTCACTGATTCCACTTAGCGGCCAAGTGCCTCTGCAGGAAAGGAGTGATGCCGATGCCATGTTCGAGATGGTGCGGGGTCTCATCCGTGCCAAGGCTGCAGAGATTGAGGAACAGCGTGCCAAGGAGGAGTCCTCGGCCCCGTCGGGTACAACGAGCGATGTGTCTGAGGCCGCGACTCCCGCTGCAACCGATTCACCTGCCGGCGAGCGCGCCGACGAGACGGATTGTGCGCCCTGCCTCTCTTTTCCGTTTTTTTCTTTGCCTACCCGCTGAACCGCCGACCAATGCCAATTTGCTTTTGAGGCTCACAATTCTTTTCCACTTAAATTGTCGGGGGTAGTGATGATTACTCTGGAAACGCAACGTCAGCGCGATGATTGGATCCTTGAGCATGCCCAAAACCTCGAGCAGTATGTTTGTCAACCCCGCTCGTCTGATCCTGTTCGCTTTTGGGTGGGGATTGTCTTTTCCTTGTCGGTGTGAGTTGAATGTGTGCATCTTGGAATGTGTGCATCTTGGTAGTATGCGCATTTGGGAGACGTCATCACAGTTGCAGCTGCGGACCGTGTACCAGCCTGGCGACAAGATTGGCTTGCTCTATGATGGAAAAAAATTTCTTGTCGAGGCACGCGTGCTTGTATGGAACTGCATGCTGACGTTGAGCATACGCTTGATTGCCTTTCCTCACGGTGTGGGCGAACGCTCGTTTGCTGTCCGCTTGCGTTTTTAGCTTTTGGACGAGGATGTTCACACGGCTCAAGGCGAAATTATTGTGTTTTACCGTCAATGGGATGCTACTCGCTATCGTTTGGGTAAGGAGACATCACAAGCATCGTGTCGGGAAACAAGGTCTTGGGCAGCCATGGCTAACTGGTGCGTTCGGCTTGGGAATTAGGTCCTCTTTGTGACATGGTCATCTCGTCGAGCCTGTCAATCGAGCAGCTCCTGGAAAAAGTGTCTGAGCTCTATGGTATGCTTGAGCTTTGGCAATCGATCTCGCAACCTTGTTTCGGGTTCGGGTTCGGGTTCGGGTTCGGGTTAATGTTATCCTCCGTGTCGCCCTCTGACAGATATTCCGGTGCCGGAGCTGAACATCCAAGCGGGGCCCACATGCTACCCATATATTGAGCGCCCTTCACGAGCCAGTTATTTTCCGTATGTTTTATTTGTGGTGTATGCACCATCCCTGCGCAAAAGCTTTGGGGACATGTGGGCCCATGAGTGTGTGTGTGTGTGTGTGTGTGTGTGTGTGTGCTCATCGTTGTTGTCGTTGATCTCATTGTTGACGCTTTTGTCGCCATCGTTGTTCAAATTCTCACTTGTGGGTCAATTGTTCAGGCCTCGCGTTGCAGCAATGACGGCCAGTATCTCGGCCTGGCCACTGTCTCTGTTGGCGCATGGAAAATCGTTCTATTTCAAAGACAAGAGGTTGGCGCTAGCTTCGTATCGCCTTGCGCTGGGAACACTTGTTGTTTTCTCTGATCTGCGTTGATCGGCTGGTGTCAAACTTGCGATAGGCAATCCGTCAAAGATGTGTCGGACAAGGATACAGCAGTGCTCGACCGCCGCTGGATGACGATGGAGAGCCGCATTCAGCATATGGTGGCGTCCACCTCCAGCTATGTTGCACGCCCTGAAGTGGGCGTCAAGATCAAGACGAGCAAGCAGGTGCGATGATAGGCATTCCACAAGCTGTGAAGCACCGCTTGCCTGCCACGCGTGTTTGTCTGCCTTTCCCTCGGCCTTTGTACTACAGGTGATTCTCACTGCTTTAGAGTGTACAAGCGCTCATTTTTTTTTTTTTTTTGTGATTTATTATCATTTTAAATCCGTTTGTTACAGCGACGTACGGCCAGCAATGACGTGGACGAGGCCACTGACAGCAAAGTGGGTGTGGAGCTGAAAAGCAACAATCAAGTGGATGAGGCCACCGGGTGAGGTGATGATGGGCAGACTTGGGTCATCGACGGAGTACACGATGACTTGCCGGGGGCCGATGCATTCTTGTCGCATCAAGACGCGCCAAACCTTTATTGAGTGAAGCGAGCATTTTGTCTTTGGCTTTGATCTTCTTGGCTTGCCGGTATCGTTCAGCTCAATGGTCTTGTCGGAGGCGGGGGCTCGTGGCATTTGTTTTGAATTGAGCAAAGCGATGCTCTTTTATTTTTATTTTTATTCGATCCATCGCTAAGATTTTTGAGAGGTCCCCAGGTTTGTGAAACAAGCCCTCGAAGAGAGCAAAGTGAGCCATTAACCCTAGATTCAGCAGTCATGGCACGTTTGATGCCAGCTCCCTGTGCTGCCAAACGAATGGGTCGGCGATGCCAAAATGATGACATTTTCGTTGACGACACAAATTTATCAACGAGAGGAAGAAAGAGGAAGTGGAAGCAAAATAATTGTGGTCTGGGCCGGCTGTCTCATCTGACTGGCAGCTGGGCGGCGTTGGAAGGCGTTTCAGTCACCAGGGACCATGTCCCGGCAATTCGTGCCCGTGGTGGACTTGGAAACACCACGGTCAGTCGCTGGTTGTTTGGTTTATGACGACCATTCGGGCTGGGCTGTCTGCTCATGGGTTCCTATCGCTTGATGTCAGGGCTGAGCGGGATGACTTTGATCCGAACATGGCCAAGCACCGCAAGTTTGACAACCCATACCACAATCCAGGGGCTGCCAAGCGTGGCTGGTCTCAGGGTAGTGTTGGTTGGGGAGTCCAGGTGAGCAGCAGAATCTTGCCTGACTGCAGGTCGTACTTGTGTGCTCATGGACGGCGCACTTGGCATTATGCGCATGGCAGGGCTACTTTGGCTCACAGGAGGCTGACTCAGCCAACGCCAACCTTCAGCCCCGTAAGTTTGAGCTTGTGAAGGACAAATTTGGGCGATGGATCAACCCCAACAAAAAAGGCAAAGCCAAGCCGCGAAGCGATCGAGGTGCGTTTCATCAGCGCACCGACACGAGGACCTGCTCGCTCGTTCGTGTGCTCGTGTGCCGCTTACCCTTCCTTGTCGTGGCACCCTTGGCTTTGCGACTGCCAGACAACGCCAATGAAGCCCAGTCAGAGCAGCGGTGAGTGGGCGCTGCCACACCCTTGAGGGACATGCCGAGTAGACAGGCAGCCAGCTGGGGCTGGTTTGCATAGAAGCTTTACGCCATGCATGCTGCATGTTTCCTTGAACGCTTAATGTGTTTATTTCTTGTCACGCCTCCAACACCGATTTTTAGCGGAGACACTACGCCAAATGCACCATCTGCGTCGCACCGACAAGCTTCCTCTGATGATGTGGACGAATTTGGACGGCGCCGGCGTCACAGGTGAGCAAATGTGCCACATGCACGGCTACGGGTCTGCACCAATGCCTTACTTTATCCATTCATCTTGATAGTCCCCCAAGGCGTGGCTCAAGCCGTAGCCCGGAGCCTTCTCGACGAGGCAGACGTCATGGGCCTGGCGACCGCGAAAGTCCTGAGCGGCGTGATCGGCGAGACCGTGCTGACCACGATCGTCGCGACCACCGCGCCGGCCGTTACTCTGACCGGCACGACCGTCGTGACCTTGATGAGAAAAGTGTGCGGGGTCGGCACCGGCAGGATGAGGACTATGATCGTCGCCCATACGGACATGGACACGGACGTGACGATGATCGTGAGCGGGGCCGAAGGTCGCACGAACGTGATGAGGGTCGAAGGGTGCGCTCACCCCACCAAGCTCAAACCGGGGCTTCCAATGCGTGAGTAGCGCTTTGTGTCTGTTTGGCTGAAAGAAGTTTGAAGCATGCGTGTTGCATTGCACACCTTAGCACGCTTGTTCTGCGCTTTGAATTCGATCTCATCCCTTTTCCATGCGATAGGAGCGGTGCACCCAAGCGCAAAAAGCGTTGGGATCCTGAGTGGGGGGAATGGCGCTAAGTGTGATGGGTGGCTTCTATGGTGGTGGTGGTGGTGTCTGGCCTGATCCTTCGACGGTCATAATACAGCTTTGTTCAAACCCAGATCCCACATCCTTGCATGCGCCCGCTCAGCACAACGCATCAAGCAAGCAAAGAGAAGGCAGCAACATCGTCGTAAAACAGTCGAGTTGGCTTTACATGTTGTTATCATCCAAAACGTCACGAAACGGACACACACACACACACACACACACACACACACACACACACACACACACACACACACACACACACACACACACACACACACACACACACACAAACTTTTGTGTGAATTTTTTTATTTTTCTCATCGCATGTTTTAAAAGGCAGAGGGCGAGAGTTGAGATGCTCTGTAGATAGATGGTTGGATTGAGCACAGCGCGGTTCGACGTTGGTCGGGCTTTGCAGGTGCCATGAGCGCGTTTGCGCAGCAGCGCTTGGACCTTGCGCTGCGCCATGGAGCGGGCGTATTTACCATCAGCAAGGGTCTGCTTTACGCATACCCCGTGAATGAACACGTCCTGCTCTTGGCCGTGCTCGGGGACAACCCGGTGGAGCTGCGCTTTCATGGGGAGCTAAGCATCGGAGCCCTTGCTGGCTTGGTAGAAGTCGATTGTTTCCCCTTGCCCCTATCTCTCAAAAACCCTAAAACTGCAACGCTGCAAAGCTGTTTCCGCGAAGCCAGCCATCTCTGGTCTCCAGAGTCATGGCAAGTCGGCATCGAGGCCTCCGCACTACCCAGCGCCCACCCCCGTACCGTGCGTCTCAACGCGCGTGCTTCCCAGGATGAGCCGTCCAGCCCCAAAGCGGAAGAGCCAAAGGTGTTGTTTAACGAGCAAGCGCGCCATACACCCCGGTTGTCGTG
Source organism: Monosiga brevicollis MX1 (assembly GCF_000002865.3). Taxonomy (NCBI): domain Eukaryota; class Choanoflagellata; order Craspedida; family Salpingoecidae; genus Monosiga; species Monosiga brevicollis. The sequence continues at coordinate 284,004 of NW_001865054.1, forward strand.
CATCCCCCACAGCGGCGAGCTTCAGCATGCTCACCGGTGCCTTGCAGCCACGCTTTTTCAAGATGCCCCAGCCCAGCGTGGATGCTGCTTAGCATTTGTCGCGTCCGCGCCCTCAGCCTTTGCCAAGGCCTTGAATGGTAGTTCAGACGATCCCTTCCGCGATTTTCATGCTCGAAGCAGTCAACCCCACACTCCAACAGCATCCTCCACGCCTAGTCGTCGAACCTCAGGCGACACTACCCCTCGGCCACCCCCCTCCTCCGCAAACCCGATTGTGTCATTTGTTCCGGCCCAGGAGGTACTCGATCGACTGCGGCTCTTACTTCCGGCCGGAATGGCGTTGGCCCCAGCCGAGCAGCCGGGCCTTTGCCTCCCAGATGCCACAGCGGCTCTGCTCGAGAGCCCAGACTTGTCTGTGGTAAATGCACCATCGACTTTGGTTATGGGTGCAAAAGGTGTGGGCAAGTCCACCCTCTGTCAGCTTCTGATAAACCGGTAAGCTGCAACATGGTTGTCAATACTTATCAACAAGACGCGGGCAGGTAGGCAGATGGGTAGGCGGGTAGGCAGACAGGCAGATGGGCCTGTGAGCAGCCACATCACATGGGCTCTGCTTGAAAAGCAGTGGACGCAACTCTCCAAGTCTCATCTAACGTGGCCATGGGTTTCTCTCAGGCATTTTGAATCAGGCACCCAGCGTGTCGCAGTGCTCGATCTAGACTTGGGCCAAAGCTTGTACGCGCTTCCAGGCTCGGTGGCACTACAGATTGAGAGCGCTGCCAGCTGGCGCGATCCCGTAACCCGGCTTGGCCTTGCAAGTGACAACCTCATTTGCTTCTGGGTCGGCTATGCGAGCCCTAAATTGTGCCCTGACGTCTACTATAGTGCGGTGCGCCGAGCTTACGAGGCCTACAAGTACGTACTATGCTCGACCTTTTGTGTGGTGCCTCTCTAAAGGTTCACTCTTGACGGTTCGCTATCTAAACGCTGGTGGATGAACACGGGGTGGGGCTGGTTGTATTAGGGCTGCGCAACAGCAGGCCGGGCCCGCGCCGCTGCCCTTGATTATCAACACGCAAGGGTGGGTGCGTGGCCTGGGCGCAGAAATGTTGATCACCATCTTCAAGCTCTTGGTGCCAAGTATGGTCATAGAGGTCCTGGCACCCGAAGCCTCGCAAAACTGTGCCGATGATGGTAAACCGACAGTCGCCCGCTCCTGTTTGTCATTGTCGCTTGTCGCCTTCGCATGCTGATGACGTCGATGAGGGTTCTAGATCGCGCGACCTGCCAAGCCGTCGGCCCAGCAGAGTGGCACACTCTATCGTCGGGCGTCGCCTTGGCTTCCAGCTGCCATGGCGCCGGAGCTTCCAGCTGGAGCAGCGGAGGCAAATTGTCGCCACGCCAACTACGAGAAGCACGCATCACGGTACGCCCGCCCGCCCACTATCGGCTATGATGAGGCAAACAAGAATGAGTTGTAGGATGAGGGCGGGCCGTCGATAAGGCCGCCAGCGTCTGTCTGCCCCCACGCCTTTCTGCTGCTCATGCAAGCACTGCATGGTTAGAGCTATCTGCTGCATGGCATTTCTACGTCCTCCGACCATTTGCCTCGCGGCGTGGGTGATCGCCTTCTCTTTGCACCTGCCATACAGGTGCAATTGCGTGGCCTCGTGTTGTGTACAGATGCCAATTATGAAGTGCCCTCTGAGATTGAACATGTAAGGGATCGGTCTGGATTGGTTGATGGACAATGAACGTAGACTTGCTCATCGCCGTGGTTGCTTCCTGTATTCACCTGACTGGCTGACGTTGCTCTGTTGCTCTGTGCCCTCTGTCGTTGGGGGATCGAAGCTTGTGAGTGCCTTGACGGGTGCGCTTGTTGCACTTGTGGATGATCCAGACCTGCGGATGGAGACAAGAGCCAGGCGCAGGTGGGAGGACCATGCGTTTTCGGAGCGGGACGATGACCGACATGAGGAACATGCGGTAGCTCGTGCGCATCGGATGACCGATCAGAGCATCGCAAACCTTGGACTCGAAGTTCGATCTATATCTACTGCACCTCGCATCCTGGGGCTTGGATGCATCCACTCGGTGGAGGCAGAGAAAGGCTATCTTGTGTTGATAACGCCACTCTCGGACCATGCCGTGCGAAACTGCCATGCGCTCTTACCAAGCCACCTTGAGCTTCCTCCCAAGCTGCTAAAGCACCAGTGGCTCAATCGCGACCAGCGTCGCTTGTTGACGGGAACGGTGGCAGGACACAATCAGCTGGTGGCTGGCCATGGGCTGCGCTCTACTCGAATCAGCGTGGGGCGCTTTCGACCCAACACAAGTTGAGGCTGTGCTTGCCTTGGCGCATACTTGTGAAAGACTCTTCTCGCGTCAAAAAAGAATACATGACTGAAACTTGAATATGGAAATGGAATCGATGGGAAACTGCTGTGCCATGGTCATGAAAGATTTTGAGAATTTTGTCGTATTCCAAATTCAGGACTAGGGAAAAAAAAAAAAAAATTAAGAACAGAGGGAAGGCTGTGCGTCTCATGGAAGCACCCTACAGCTCCTTCCATAGTGCAGCAATTTCGAGACTTTTGGCCTTAAACTCGAGTTCCAGATTATCCAACGCTGAGCGATCACCTGCCTCAGGCAGGAAGCGGTAGAAAGTCATTATCGCAAAGAGGGTGACCTTTTGCAAGTAGCATTTCAGGAGCGCCCGAAGCGTTTGGCCCGTAGTCTTGGCGGGCCAGCGCCCTTTGTCAATCAGCTGATCCCGCCAAGCACGAGCCTGCTCTTCCAACTCTGAGAGTTGCTCTGCAGCTCGATCTTGAACCCTTTCCTTCGCTTCTAGTGGATCAATGCCGAAGGAGCGTGCTGTTTCGGTTCCCAGGGCAGTCAGCTTTGCGTAGTGCTCGGGATCGAGTAAATATGGAACAGTCGTGGCTGTTGGCGCAACGGCATCGCTGTTATAGAAGAGGGGGGCAGCCAGGAGACCGATCGCCGATGGGCCCCAGTAGTGCCAATCAAAGCCCCGCGACCAATGGTGTGAGCGCATCAAACGCACGCCGATGACCTTGCCGCTGGTGAGACCACCTTGGCTATTGCTGCAGGGCCTACACTGTGGGAAAAAGCGCATGTCGGGCAGGTTGAAGGAGCGCGGGGGCTGGTGATCACCCACAAAGCTCTTCTGAAATCGAGTGCCACAGGTATGACAGCCATGTCTATGTCCTAGGCGGTCGAGCAGACGGGCTTCGGAGGCTGTTTTGTACCGGATACCCGCGGGTAGCGAGCCCTGGGCAAAAGCACCAGGGTGGTGCAGGTGGCTTGGGCACAAGCGGCGAGGATGGGTGCCCAAGAACACTTGCGCGATTAAAAGTATTTTGGCCAAACCCTGCAATCAGAACATGACCAGCTGGCTGGTGAGCATCCGGGCCATCACAGCTCTACTGGATGATAAGAAGAGCTGACTGACTCACTTGAGCATCCTCTAAAATGACGTCAGCTGCAGGCCGCATGGAGGGTGGACCGTCTCCGAGGGCGGCGAGGAGTGAGTACTTGGTGAGGCAGGCCGTTAGGGCTGTGAGGCCCGTGCCAACAACCACAACAGAGGCGCCAGCCAACGTGCCAAGCATCTTCTGGTGCGCCCCAATATGCAGCAAGCGCAGAGGCAAGCGCATCGCCGCACAGAATAGGGGATACGTGGGCAAAGCCACCACGGCGCTGGCAGCATCGGGGTAGTTTTGCAGCACCGCTGTCCACGGCATGGCGTCGGTTCGGCGCCGCGGCGCGTGTCGAAAAAGAGCACAGTCAAATGGAAAAAAATCGAAAAAATTTGATGAAATTTTAAGGAGTTTTTTTTTGAACACACGCTCATTTAAAATTTTGCCTTTTTTTTCTTTTGAAGCACATCCCTCATTGCGTCTGCCTTGATGTCCGTTGGCTGGAAACTGACATCTAGATGTAAATTAGAACGCTGAAACAGGGCTGCTTGACGTTGTATAATAGCCATGCTGATCCCCTGAGAGGAAGAAACGGAAGCGAAACCCGAGGACAAGCGTGGGTGGACAGGCAGCCTGAGGCTGTACTAGCTCCGTTTCATTTTCGAGCTGTGCAGTTCGCTACCATAACCCGAGGTTTCTCGGCATCAAAGGATTCGGGGCTAAAGAGAGACAATGTATTGACGTCATGAATGCACCGTGTGCGCGGGTGTAAGGTGCTTTGATCATGGCCTCATCATCCATATCAGGACAAATTCATGCCGCCTCATACCTCAGGGAATAAACTGTTTCGGCTGGAAGAAGCACGGCGTCTCCAGCAGTGAGGGTCCAGGTGCAAGCCACTCCCTTATCACCAGCACTATCACGATTCATCGGTCATCAAACCCGAGTTACCATTCAAAGTGAATGAACGACGTGCTTCTCACAAAAGCTAAAGCGGCTGCTTACATAGACTCCAGCTGGAAACCGGCGTTGTCCAGGGCAATTAGCCAAGTGCACGGGAGGAACGTAGCGCATTTCACCCGTTTGGACGCTTCCTCTACCAGGTCATGCGCTGCGTTCAGCATCGTAGTCTCATAACAACCCATCGCATCGAGGCGGCGGGTGCATTAGAAAAACGCTTGAAGAAAGACAACAAAGTGCCGTGTCAGTAGAATAGAGCAAAGCCAGGTTTTTATTTCAACCAACCAGAAGACAAATCGGTGGGGTCGTCATTCAAGAAAACAGCCTGCAAAGCCAAAACACGAGTGATATCGATATCTCCAAGTTACTCTATGCCTGGCAAAGGATGAATGTGGCGCACCGGTTTGTCGAACCCGACACGTTGACACGCTAGAGCCACGCGCCTACGTAGCGGAAGACATTGGTCCGCAAGAGAGCCTGCCCCTATTGACACGAAGGCAATTGGAGTCACTGAATTTGCAAAAGGATGCAAGCCCGCTTCGGAAACAATTCACATACCTTTGAGCACAGCCACCTCGCCATCTGTCAAGAAAGAGCCGACCCGTACAGGGTCTTGAGGCGCGTGCATCACGTGAAGGAAGAATGAGTATCACAGATTGAGTGATGGCCTGGCAGTTGAGATGGGCAGGTGTGGTTCAAGCGCAGTTGCAGCACCTTGGTTCTGGAAGCTTTGGAGATCTGATTCGGTGAGCAGGTCATTTACATCATATCCTACCAGCAAAGGTAAAGAGAAAAGGAGAAAAGGCAAAACAGACAGAGGGCGGGTGATAGTTGAGCAAATCTTGTGTCCAGCTACGGGTCGCATTGTGAGCAAACGGTAAGTAGCACACACACACACACACACACACACACACACACACACACACATACCCCGACGCGGCTGCCAAAGGCCTGCACTTAGGCAGCGACGGATTGCTGCTCGATACGAATCGAACGCTGGTAGCTTCATGTCCGGTATTTTCGCTGCCTCGTCCCACCTGAAGGCGGAAGACAAGCCAAGCATGAGTAGTGAAGAAGTTGTCAATCGAGCAGCTGCAGGATCAAGACCTAGAAATCCAGGGGCGTGGCGCAACTAACCGGCGCATCAGGCAGTATAGGGGGAAATCATCCTCAGCTTCGAAAGCACTGGCTTCAGACGCGGACATGGGACCGCCTTGGTGTTTCAGGGTAAACTTGCTGCCAGCAGAAAGATTTTCGTAGTAGTCTGCTTCCTTGAAGGTCAGGTAACGCTTGGCCTGTACATGGCCTTCCACTAAACGTGCTAGGCGCTCGGTAAATCCGAGCTGGCGCAGCATGCTCGCGCCCACTTGGTCGTGCTTGGCCAGAAAGATCTAGTGAAGATAACAATGAATTGAGACGTTGTTGTGTTTGTTGTGTTTTTTGTTGCAAGTGTGATAACAGGACACCGAGCCGGATGAGACTATAGATGCTTGCAGGTGGAGGTTTGCACATGACGCGATCCTACCTTCTCATCGGCGCTGGTAAGTTTGGTAGCGTCCTTGGGCTTTGGGGCCAGCCAGCCAATGTCGTGCAGCAGGGCTGCAACGACGGTTTCTTCATCCACTTGGGCCTGGACAGCTTGCTGGGCAGCTTGGAGTGCTGGTGACCAATCGGTCCCGCCGAGGAGCGAGTGAGGGTATGCAAAAAAAACAAAAAGACAAGAAGAATCCCCTCCGTCCAGAGCAGGCCACCCCCATCGCATGGTGAGCACGCACCATGATCAATGAATGAAATGGCCAGATTGACGTCCTCATATCCACGCCCAGCGTCACCTGGACCGTCCTCCTCGCCAACTGCGTGCACCAAGCCGAGTTTGACATGTGAATTGCAATCAACCAGCATCCATCCATCTCGACAAAGCTCACCAGTTGTGCCAGGAGAAGGCGGGTTGTCATCGTAGGCCCGTTGGTTATCCATGTAGAGTGCAATGACGCGATCGACCACTTGATCCATAGCGCCGATACCACTGCCCCCCGCTTCCCAACAGCCTGACACAGCCGCAACGATTCTGAGAGCACTCCAGCCCAAGCACAACACACACACGAAATAATGCTGACGTTGTTGTCTGACATTGAAAGCTGCCCGTTGTTACCAGATGAAACTCAAACTTGAGGGCTTGCGAGCTTTCCTTTTTCCCTTGTCGGCTTTGGTTGCTACCAAGTGTAAGTGGCTTCACTCGGTCACGCTCGCTGTCCTGTGAGCTGAGCGGTCGCTGGGCGGTCCCGTTGGCGACGGCGACGGTCGCGGCAGTGATGGCTTTGGAGCTGAAAGAGTGGAGATCGTGAATGCTGTCTCTTGATGTGGGGAGGTGCTTGCTGAGTGTGCATGGGTCAGGGGAATGCTGAGGAATCAGCGACGCGCACGCAGTGCACATACAATCCCACATGACACGCGACGTTCTCAGCGGCGTGGCGGCGCGGCGCTGATAAACGCCTCACCAGCAGATCCACAATTAGCATAGCCAGCCAATGCAGCAATGGCGGTGCCTCGCTGTCCGCTTGTTGGAAATTCTGGACTGATGGTCTCTCTATGCCCCACTCTTGCGTGGGGTCATTGGTCTTTGTGCAGCGCGACGCTCTGACGACTCATCGGCTCCCTTGAACCTTGGTGCCTTGCCTGCTGTGGTCTCTAGGCCCGATTGGGATCACAACATCCCCGTTTCCCTTGATTTTGCGTGCTTCTGCCCGGACCCCGCCGAACAAACCTGCTATCACTGCAAGGCCGGGGCCTTGGTGCCCGTGTTTACCCCTGGTGCTGGAATTGGGACACGTCCTTTGCTGCGTGGGATTGGCTCCCTGCATCCGCCTCTCCGAAAGGGGCGGGGCCGTCGTTGACGAGCAGCATACTTGCTTGGACTCGCTTTGTGCACTAGCTGCGTCCTCATTTAGAGCCATCGTGCCGCCATGGCATCCAAGCGGTCGGGCGGCTTTGTATTTACCCACGAAACATGCACTTGCGTGGCTTGCGACGGGTGCAGCTGCATCATTACCCGCTGCATCAGCGATGAAGACGTGAACAAGACGGACTTGCAGCCGGGCGAATGCTTTGTCGACGGTTTTGCCGACTGGAAGGTAGGCTCGAGCAGCTCGTTTGAGCACCACACAAAGGACCTCCGACCCTGCCTGACCCAACCCGCTACCACCTTCCCTCTGCGCCAGATCGTTGCAGACGTTGGTCCGCTCAGCCATTCATCGCGCAGCCGGCCTCCGCAACGTTTTTTGGACGTGAGTTAACCTTGACTTCATGTAGCGGCCCCATGTACAGATTTGCGTGCCTACCGTGGGATGCTTGGGGCGCCCGAACCCGGAACTGACTTGGCATCCTCCGGGTGGTGGCTGACTGAATTGGGCTCTCTCGTTTCAACAGATGTGGCAGCGATTCATGTCCGAATCGTCGCACAATCGTGAGCTTCGCGTTAACAAGGAGCGCCTTCAGCACCACGTGGCACACCGCGTAGCCTGCATTGGCTGCCGCCGAGCCATCGACCACGTGTTCGACACCCTGTCCGAGTCGATTCACCAAACTTTACAGCCCCTGCACGTCAGCAACGATGGCTCCGTCTCCCTACATGCATCGATCGGCAACGACCCAGTGGAGGCTTTCATTCACTTGCATCCATTCAGGTACCCTTCGGCTGCCCAGCTTGGGCCGCCCGCACACGCGTGCCGTTCTTTGCACCTGTAAACGTGTCGCGCACACAAACGCCGCCTCCTCAAGCCGAACGGGTCTGCTGTGCGTGCCGCTGTGCCGCTGTGCTTGATAGAAATGTGACGACACAAACGTCCACCGCAGGCAAACGCTGTATTCTACATCGCGCGTCACCCCAAGCTGCCCTAGAGCGTTTGGACGAGGACGCCTGGCAAGAGTTGTACGTGCAAGCTTGATCATACACTTGTTACACAGCCTGCAATAATACATGTACATGGGCGCCTCGGTATGACGATATTACTCAATGCTCTACATGTATGATGTTGCGCCCCTCAGGTGGGAAAAGGTGCCCGAGAAGGAGCGGGAGCTGATCATGGATTTTGATGACGAAGAAGTGGAGGAAGCTGCCCAGACGCACATGAAAAAATTTTGCCTACATTGCCGCCGCGAGGTATCATCCGGACCTAACTTACGCTCCTCGAAGACGTTTGGGCTCCCCTGGGATCGCTCTGCCTGGGATCGCTCTGACCTACCTTGCTTCTGGCCCCGCTCAGGTCGAGAAAGCTTGGGAGGTGCTCAAGCAGATGGAATGGTTTGATAGCAAGACCTACTTACAAGACACTGGGTACGCTACTCGCCCCGTGTGGCGCGAGGGACACTACCAATATCCAGGCATATCTCACCTGTCTGCTCTCGTGGGCGCACGTGTATGTGCCTCTCCCGGGCCTCGCTTGGTGTGCGCCGGCATGCGTCAATTCGTCATGTGATACTCAGCTATGACCCCATCATTTTCGAGGGCTTGTCCTACGATAAGGAGGACCGCGTGCTGCAAGTTAGCTGCGACTCCACCTATCTCTGCGAAGTTATAGGTGTGTTCCCGGTCGAGGGCGCAGTGAGCCAGAACCTTCCAACGTTGCTCGCCTTGTTCTGGCTCATCACCTTGTCCGGCTTCAGCCTTTGCGCGTAAGGACATCTCCGACCAGGAGCGCCACGCGGAGACACAGATCAAGGCCCAAACGGAGGTGGTCATGATTGTGGGTCATTTGGTTCGCAAGCGTGTCGGTCAACTGCAATGGGTATGTTTCCTGACGTGCTGGTGTCAAATGACTGAAACCGATGCAAACGCTCTGCATCAAGCTCATCCGTGTGGTTATCCCTCTTCATGGTGTGGCGTGCCTTAGCGACTGGCCATTGCGGAGCAACAACATAGTATGGCCTATGCACTGGCAGCCTCAGCCTTGTGGGAGATGCTGGAGCAGGACATTGTTGAGCGAGAAGCAGAAGAAGCGGCGCGCTCCTTGCTACAGCTGGAAGAGATGGAGGAAGCCACAAAAAGCAAGAGCAAGAAGAAGAAAAAGAAGAAAAACAAGGCCAAAAATAACGACACTGAGGCACAAAACAATGCTTCCGCCAAAAACAATCAGCGCCCGGGGCAAGCAGCCGTCTCCAATCAACGCGCACCCTCGGCGGCCTCTGCATCCGCAGACGTAACCGGGGCAGCAGCTGCAACCAAGCCCGCGCCCGATACCAAGGCAGAGGCAGGATCTGCAAGCGCAGCCACCCAACCGACCGCAACTGAAGACGGCGCTGCACAGCCTTTGAACACCGCTTTGAACGCCCATACTGCCACACCAGATGCACCAGCCTCCACTGCGACACATTTAGCAACCGAGTCTCGCACGGAGCCAACCACAGACAATGCGCTGGATTGGAAACCACGCCTGCGTGAGACGCAGCTTAGCGAGCCCAAGTCTCTCCTTGATCTTGCAGCCGTGCTTGACGAGTTGGACACAGTCGAAGACGAGGATGACGCTGAAATGGCAGATGAGGAGTTTGATTTGCTCAAATCCATGGGCTGGTCTGGTGACACTGACGTTGGTCTTCGAAAACCCTGACCCTTCTTTTTTGCGTACACGCGTGCCATTCCCGCACAGTGCATCTTGCTCATGACTGTCCCCTTGCGATGTTGCACAGACGTCCGTGGACGATTCGTGTTTAGCCGATCTTAGTTTTGATACGCTCAAGGTACGTCTCCTGCAAGAGTGTCACTATCTTGGCCCGGGACAGAGGGCTTTTGGGTTGCTTTCTGTTGTTTGGATCCGAGTCTCCTGTCTTGGGTGATACGCCTTGTTTCTGGGAGGGAGGGACGCTATCTCACAGGTTGAATGATCTTTTCACGGCTTTTTTCTGCTCCCTCACAGGCGAAACAGCTTGATTTACGGCAACAGATCCGCGAACGATTCAACCAATTTGTTGAAAGTGAGCATGCCGCTATGGAGGCAGCAGCAACTGAGCAGTAAAGAGTCATAACCTACTGTGTCTGTTATGAGAGCCAGGTCGAGCCGACACGACCCCCATCTTCCTTTCTTTCTTTTTTTTTTCTTTGGAGATTTGCTTGTTGGGAAAGATGCAGCTTGAAACCCGTGTTCGTTCCGGACAAGGATCTTTACATTTCTCGTTGCGTTGATGCCAGAACAAGGCCCGACAGCCCTGCTCTGCTCTCTTTTCCTTTTCAATCAACACTACAAATCTCGGGATCGTTGCTTGAGCCCACTGACACAATGATGAGCACATCAAAAAAAAAAAAACTCTTTTTCACGTTTTTTTTTTACTTTGCATTTCATCGCCTCAACAATGGACGACAAGCTTCACACGGCCGAGGCCATCGAGGCTCGCCTGTCCGGCCAGTCTGCGCAGCGGCTCGGATTATGTAAAAAGTGTGGCTATGGTGAGGCGCCGCTTGGATTATTACGCTTCGTATCAGCGCTTGGCACATGTCCAAGTCGCATCTACCTTCTTTTTTTTCGGCACACCAATTTCACGAATATCTGCGCATGGTGATCTGTCGAGCAGCCGGCCACCTGACGTTTCAGTGTCGCAATTACATCAAGGTGGATGACCAACACGACGTGCATTTGGACGTGTCCAGTACCTCTAGCGAAGACTCTGAGAGCGAGCTAGGTACGCTGGCGTCCGCTTGCAACTTGATTGCTCGTGGTTGTACAAGGAGGACACTCTAGGCCCTGTGGCAGCAAGCTGGTTTTCCGGTCTTGCATCTTGTGTGCACAGCACTGACCCTTCTCCGACCCCACTTTTTGTTATGTGTGTGCAGATAGCGAGGGTGTAGGCGGTCGTCACTCACCCAGCCAACGACGCCGGCGGTAAGTGCTGACTGCGACGAGGCCGTTCGGTACCACATGAGCCACCCAAGCTCGAGCTTCTTCTCATTGTACTCCTCTGTACTCCTCCAATGGCTTGAACGGCGATTGTGTTGCAGCCACCACCGGGACTCGTCGCGAAGCCACCGTGTAAGAGTGAAAGCAAACGATGTTTCCCTGTGTTTTTTTTTTTTTCCCGAGGCGACTTCCATGTTGTTATTCAACCCATCTCAACTTTGCGCTTGCTTGTATAGGATTCGGACGACTCTGATGACGACGATCGGCGACGGTCGAGGTTTGTCCCCTTGGTACCAAGTCATGGCCAGCCAGCCATCTGGCACTGTCGTGCACTTTCCATGCTCACATCAACCTGGCGACTGATGCAGCAGTAGCAGAGACCGCTCAGAGCGCAAATCAGCCAAGAAGGAGAAGAAGAGCAAGGAGAAAAAGTCCAAGAGCGAGAAAAAGAGCAAGAAAAAGAAGCATAAACATCGGCATAGCAGCCGCCGTGACCGCGATCACGATCGTCGGTGATTGCTTGGCTTGCCTGCTCGCCTGACCTCCCTCTGTAAACAATTCCATGTCAAAACGTGTGACCACTTCTGCTTTCATCGAGCCGAGGCAGTGGGGGAATATTTGTCTTCCGGAAAAGTGGAGCTGGGCGGATACAATTGAATCACAGTCGCTTGGCAGAGCCCACATGACAGACCCAAGGGTGGCCCGGTATTGATCATGTGCGAGGCTCGAGTCTACATCGAGCCGATGGCCGAGAACAGCTTTTGAATCACAACATCATGAGCGCATCAATACGGATTGGACCTGGCGTCCCCGGCGGCGCTGACACGACCAGCTGCTGATTGTCACCGCCAAGGCAAAGCGTGCCCTCACACATGGGAATTGCTAGGGAGTGGCCCAGAATCGCGCCCGCCACGGCTTGGCTCTACAACAGCATTCCCCATCAGCATTGGGTGAATGTAGATGGGACAAGTGCGTCATGCCAGCCACAGATGATGGAGTCAAGACCTGTTTTCAGAACAAACCAACCTGAATGTTCAAATGTTCCGCAAAGTGGTGCAGGACATCATGCTCGGCTGCAGATGCGATGCAGAGGCCCACGCCAGGCGTATCAGCCTGCACGACAAGCAAGCCGGCCGTCGCTGCAGGTTGCTGGGCCTTGAGCTAACCGGCCACGCGGCGGTGAGAGGCACCCAAGGAACAAAATATAGATCTGTGAGCCAATTCTTGATGCAAACAATGGCAGTGTCTCCACCAAGAAAAGCAACTTTACCTGATCCAGGAGCTGGGCCTCGATCTGGGTGGCCAAGCCGTGTTCATCAAGGTCAACTTTAATTGACACGCGATGACTCTGCGAGGGTCAGAGATGTTGAGAGACGCGAAACTTAATCAGGTTCCACAAAGGCACATGAAAGCTCTTGTGGGCATTTCTGGGCCGCTTACCGAGGGCAGGCGCGTGCAGCTGATGCGGCGCTGATGACCACCACCCCAGCCACCGCTGTCACGGGGTTCAATCAAGTGCAAATGCCAAGCTTTCTGTGATTCAAAGACATTCGAGGACGTGACACAAAGTGAGGCAGGGCGACCAAGGCGGTGAAGTCTCCTCATCGGCCGATGTGAGGTACGCGGGCTGGACATACCGAGCTGAGGCGAAGAACATCAGTGCCGATGAGCGTTGACTTGACATGACCCGGCATATCATCAGGGCCCTCGTAGGTATGCTCAAAGTGTTCTGTCGAATGGGCACAGGAACGCGTCATCTGGCACTTGACAACATTGATTGGCATCGGGTCGATCCATCGCGAGAGCTCGCTTGAAGAGCACGAGAAAATACAAAGCCTGCAAGCTGATCTTACGCTGATTCCATGCAGCTGGTACAAGCTGATTCAGTTGAGCTTCCATGGCAGTGCCAAAATCACCAGTCTTGCTGGGGCCGAGTGCGATGGCCGCTGAGGTGTGCTTCGTGTGGTAAAGCATGGGCACTGCACATCCTCGAACACACTGCATTGAGCTGGGCGCAACGAGGCATGGCTGATTCGACCGTGCCGGCTGGGGACCAGCGATGCGTGGCCAAAGCTGTCAGAGCAGCACAAACCGTCGTCGGCGTCTGAACTGGGGACTGCATCGTCAACATCAAATGTCCCACGCTCTGGTGCGCTGGTGGTCACCTAGAGAGGGGCGCATTCGGCTCATAAGAAGGGATGCCAGATGTTTCAGGAGGACATCAGGCCAGGTTGTGCAACGCACCAAGGTAGGTTTGTCCGAGGCCTTCACAGTGGTCAACAATAGCTCGCATTCAGCCACACCTGCCGCGTTCTCGATCAGTGTATGTGGCCAGGATAATGGCAGGGGTTGGAAGCACACCGTTCGGTCATAGGAGCATGTGCCTTTTTGTTTTCTTCCAACCAGGAACAAACCAGCAAAATTGCAAAGATAAATGCCTTGCCAAGTCCCGAGATCTGGGCGCCCGCTGCGCATCGGCAGAGACAGAGTGGCGCCACTCAACAACCGCTGAGCTGCCACCTTTTGAGCACCAAAAGGCTGGGCTAACAGGCCCAAGGCAGTGGTCAAGTCGCTTTGGACCTGCTCGGCAAAAGCCGGTGTCAACAGCCGGTGTGAAGGCTCGGAGGCGGCACTCTGGAGCCCTTCAGCGTTCATCTAAAACAAGGACGAGGGCAGCTAGGAGCGCACGAGGAAAGTACCGTTGGGTCAGCATTTTCGTTGAGCGTGATGCCCACGCCAGCCGTCAGCACTGCGACATGGAGCAGGCCGTGGTCGACGGCCGGTGCCTGTGGTGACGGGAACCAGTCAGGTCAGCGTCGTGGCCGGCCAGCTCGCCATATGAGAGCATCTGCACCGGTGCCTGCTCACCTTGGCCAGCACTTCCCGCGTCATGAGACGGCAACCAGCATGACTGGACAGCTTGAGAGTTGCACGAGCCTGCTGAACTGCCATGATGCAGCAAAGCTCAAGAGGATCACCCCCCCCCCGTTTGATGCAAATGACCGAGCCGGTGGTCGAAGAGTCAACAAATTTTCGTTCAACAAACTACCAGATTCAACTGTAGATCGAGCTTAAAAGCAGCAGTTTGAGTGTGAAATGTTTTCCTGGGGTGTGTGTCTCTCTCTTGCGCTCTCTGTCTCTCTCTCTGTCTCTCTCTGTCTCTCTCTGGGAATTAAAGTGGAGGCGAGATGGGAGCCGAATTGCTCGTGTCGCACCCTCAACGGCCGGGTTGACATGAATTGAATGAGCAGTGAGTGCTGGAGATTGTCGCATGCTCAGCACGCGTGCAAGAATCAGTGCAGTCCCCTTTGGCTAGGGGCTTATGCCAGGTGCAAAACTCGTGCGTCGGCCATGGTTGGCAGGAGGGAGCCAGCAGCAGGACCTGAGTTGGCTGTTTTGCATGGCTTGATGCTTCAAGCTAAAACGAAAGCTGGGCTTGGATGTCCCAGAGCGAGTTGCTGGCTGCGCGCGTCAACTGGGTCGCCGGTTCCAAGGCACGAATGTGAGCAGGGTTGATCAAGATGATGAATCGGGCCTCATGAGTGGGTGCACCAGGGCAGGCATACCTTGCATAGTCGTGCAAGCTCTGCACGCTGTTGCACAATGCGTGCCTTCAAGGCTTGGGTCCGAGCTACCACAACGGCTTTTGCGGCATCGAGCTATCAGGCATAGGCATGGCATGGTCAGAGTCCCCGGTATCGGGCGCCGCATGCCAGGCGAAGTTGGCGGCACCTGTGATTGTAGAATTGAATGACGTGTTTGCAACTCTAGCCGGTGCTGCCTGATGGCTTGAGCCACGGCACGTCTAGGCTCACACCAGTTGTGCACAACCATTGCCGTGACATGAGAAGTCGTGGAAACTGAGCATTTCATTCTGCACTCGCCGATTGCAGTGGGCAGGCTGCTCCGCCCAGATGGCCACAGACAGAGAGAGAGAGGGGGGTAGGGAAGAGGCACTCAAGCCGGAAACATGGCCAGCTCATACTCACTCATCATCTCTCGTATGCGTCGCCTTGGCTGAGAGGATTTGTAGTTCAGCCCTGTCACGCTCTAGGTCCTCGCGTAGACGCTAGACGAGCGGGTGTTTGGTGAGTTGGCATGGCATGACAGGGTTGTGGCGCAGGCCTGAGCATGAGGAGCAGCAGAGGGTGCAACACACGCTAAGAATCACGTCCACTTTGGGGTTGTGGTAGCCCCACCAGGGCGTTTGGTATTCAATCTGCAAAATCAAGTCAGACACATGCCGTCGGACACATGTCGTCGGACACATGCGATCAGACGAAGCGATGGTTGCAAACTCCTACGCAGGCCTGCGAAGCGCACCCGTTGTTCGTCTGCTCGTTCTTGCCAGTAGACAAGGTTTTGTCTAGCAACATGGAGTGCCAATCTATCGGAATCACCAACAGCCTCGGGCCGGGGTTGTCGACTGCCCCCCTCACCCTTGTTGGTCAACCCGAGTTGAGCGCGGAGCCGCCTCTGTTCGGCCTGGGCTGCATCAATCCTATATGGCCGGCATGTAGGTCAACCAGAGCCAAGAATCGTTAAGACGCCCCAGGCATGACGGCCCACCCACGGAGACCATCAGCCCTGATGCCAAGTCAACGCACCGTCGATACAGTTCCTCCACGGACAGATCCCTGCCCGGGAGCCCCGTGCCATCCTCGTCCATCGTGATCGTGCTGCTGCTCTTCTGTGCGTCGGTTTGTCAGATGTCAGATGTCAGATTTGTTTGTCAGATGAAAAGATGGAATGGAAACAGCCCCCTACTCTCGGGACCTAGCGCCCTTCATTCTTGTTGCTTCACCTTCTGAATACATGGCTTCATATTCATTTGTATATATACTGCATCTTCTCGTATTTTTGCTTCTTCTTCCCACCGTCAACCTCATAATGTATAAAGCTTTGATTATTTTAAATTGCTGTTTTTCTCATGATATAGTACAATTACTAACCTGTAACCTTCATCATCTTCACCATCGTCGTCTTCTTCAACCTCGTGTTCTTCTAGAGGCGTGCCGTCGCTCATACCAGCAGCAGCAGCAACGCGCCGGTGTGCTCAGCAGGGACCACGTAGCAATCATCATTTTGTTTGGAGACGGCGAGATCGACTTGACGCTGCCTGTGTGACCTTGGTGTTATTGTTGGCCTCGCGCCGTTTGGAGGGATTTGTTCTGCTTGATTCTTGCCGTGAGAGCCATCCAGACATCACTTGACGCCCGCGATCATGGCACCTTCAAAGTCTGTTGGTGTTTTGGTGGGGCTCCTGCTCTTGGGCCTAGCTGTCTCTGCGCACGATGCCGGTGAGCCGCGTCGCCGACATCCAGCGGGGACAAAGCCGAATTTTGCACGTGCCGCTCACTGTCACCTTTGTGCGCCTGCTAGCGGCTGGTCCGCCGGATTATCAGGACAAGGTTGGGGTGGCGCGCTGGCTGGCGCATCAGGCCGTCGAGGGCGTCTTGGCCACCACTTCCACCGCTTTTCGTAAGTCCCGCGTTTGCCCATGCCACGGTCACATGTTTGGAATCTGCCGCGTCCACCATCCGTGATCGTACGAACCACGGGATACAATGTATGGCGATAGCTGGCTATGCGTTTGGCAACACACAATCCTTCGCCGATGGCACGATCAAGAACAGCACCGGACACCTCTTCTTCTACGTCAGCAATCTCGATGCTTCGATCCAGGTTGGTTGAACGCTCAGAAGAGGAGACAGGAACGTGGACGCGCGCACGCATGCGCGTCAGAGGGGCGGGGACCAAGAGACAGCATTTTCTTTGGGTGAGAGTGCTCTCTTCGAGCTGCTCGCGCATTCATGTTGATTGCTGCTGACCCATGACAGGACATTTTGGTGGATCCTCGCTGCACCTTTACACTTAGTGAAGTGGAGACAAACTTTTGCAAACAAAATCACTATGACGCCGAGGATCCCCGCTGCGCCCGCCTCACCTTTGTGGGCACTTATCGGAACGTAGGTGCCCTGCCTATGGCACTGCCTCGTTGCTGCTGGACCACAGCCTCTGCTCATCTGCGGCATCGTGGCATTGGCTCGCTTAGGTGACAAGTGCCGAGGAACCGCACGCCCAGGCAGCGTTGTTTGATCGCCATCCTGAGATGAAATCGTGGAACTCACAAGGCAGCTTCCACGACTTTCATTTCACGACCCTTGAGATCGAGCACATCTGGCTGGTGGACATGGTGGGTGCAGCAGCTCTCGTGTTCTTGTGTGCCCGTCGATCCGCAGCTGTGCTGCGTCTGATTCTTTTGGCTCACCTTCCTGGCTTACTCTCAACTTCGTGTGCAGTTTGGTGGCGCTGCTGACGTCGATGTCAAGCAGTATTACGCCCGTAACAACGTGACTGCTTTGTAAACGGAGAGGCAATTGTACCGCCATTCGGCCCATCCCCTCCGCATCTGTTTAAGCTGTCACTTCGATTCACATGTCAATCTCAAATCTGATCTGATGCCCAAAACCACAAAAAAAATAAAATAAAATCCGAATGAGATGTGCATGTAAAATAAAAACTCAAAGAGTCGTTGATCTTTTGTTTTGCGCAGTTTTTACTGTTGCAACACTGCAAGCGCGGCAAGCTTGAACTACGAGTACGACGAACGATGGGTATCTTGGAGGGCCCAGTGGAGTTGAGTGACGGCGAGGTGTGGCTGCTGATCGGAGTTGTCTTGGTCGCCATCTTGATCGTGGCTCCGCAAATCTACGGCATGGCTACGGCCAAGGAAAAGGCCGAATAAGAGGCCACGCCCGCAAGGAGGCTGAAAAGCCGCTGAGCGGCCGGCTGCGTCGGGCGTCCCACACAAGTCACTCGGGCCATTGCTACCTGCTTCTTGCAATGCCTGCTTTTCTTGGTTGAACGGTCGAGACTGATGAGCATGCCTCCTTTTGCATCCCTTTGCCTCACGACAAAATTTACACCCTTCTTTCACGTTGCTCCCCTGCTGTTCGTTGAGGCATTTGTGCTTTGCCTGGCAACTCTCCTGTGCATCTTCCTCCCTTCCACATCCTGCTCGCTCAATGCCTCTGGTGCTCCGACCTGCTGCTCTACAAAGTTGTCGAACCGCAACGTCACCATCACAAGAATTCAAGTTGTCGATAGAATGCGTTCAACTGATGTCTAACTCTGCGCGCTGAGGCAACTAGGCGGCTGGGGAAGGGGATCTTTGCTACCTGGCCCTGGCCCTGGCATGGCCCTGGTGGGTCCTAGACCAGCGTGGAGGCCATGGGAGGCACTGCACCCTGCAACAGCTGCTCCAGTGGCACACGGCCGTTGATCATGAGGCGTGAGCCGGTGGAGGTGGACACAAGTGGTGGGGTCTGATCAGCCACAGCTGCGGAGGCGCGCTTGCTTGGTCCCTGCTCGTTGTGCTCAGATGACCCGGCAGCTGCAGCTGCAGCCGCATTGTCCAATTGTGCACCCGTGAGAAATCCCTGCGCTGTCGGGAAGAGCAGTCGCGGGCGCAGCTCCGGGTCATAGTCGGTGTTGGGCATGAGACAAAAGTCGCGGTCTTCAAACGGCTTGGCGTCCGGAATCTAATGAATGAGCCACGAGTAGTAGGCGGCACCACGCGCGCAGAACCCGAATAAGCTGTGTGTATATAAGCTGCCCTCACTCAAAAGTCCCAGCTGGGTTGAAAAGACCAGATCAAGCACGTACGGAAAAATTGGCGGTGCCACCGTATTCGGCAGGTAGCTGGTCGGCATCAATGTATTTTAGCAACGTGGATTGATAATTGCTGCCGAGAACATGAAACTTGCGCTTGGTGACTGGATCAAGCCAGGGGCGCACGATGGCCCACAGCGGCTGGAAGATCCACGGGGCATTGATGAAAAAGAAGCACTCTAACGATGGGCAGATATCGGGAATACAGGCCAAGAATTAGGCTCGACATGAAGGTTGGCATTTGACCGGAAGGCAGAAGCAAGAGGAGCCAGGTATCGAGGGGCAATGGGTTGGGAAGGGGGACAACAAAGGCAGAAGCTTGGGGTCAGCGCCCTGGCTACAAGCCAGAGGCTGGTCGGACACACGGGCGTGGGACTGTACCGAGGCGTTCGGGAAAATAAGATTGATCGATTCGGATGCACTCCTTGAAGATGCCCAAACCCTTGGAGTCGGGGCGCAGAGACAGGTGTTTCAAGTCCAGAATGATCGTCTAGTGTGTCCATGACAGGACATGCAGACGGGACGGGACAGTCATGATGAGCCTCGCAGGTATTTCCTGAAAACGGTAATAGAAGGTACTCTCCACCCACCTGCTTCTCCACGAGTCGTCCCAGCCGCCGCGAAGTTTCCTGGAGCAGGCAGATCGAGCGGGGTGTTGGCGAGAGAAACACGGCCTCAAGCGTGAGCAGGTGGTGAGACAAAGCGTGGAGAAAGGGCGTTGTGTTGACTCACCTCAAGACGCTGCACTGCGATGGCTTGTTGTCGGACGTGGCGAGTAATCAGATGCTCTGGCGTCAAGACTTTGAGCACCTATGCTTAACGTGAATGAGGGCGGCGCGTGACTGGTGTAAAAAGGCGAGCGGGAGCTCATGTTCGCCAACCTTGGGCAGGTTGATGTGCCCGGTGCGCTCCCAGTAAATGGGTCGCCCTTCACGGTCATAGCCAAGATTGGCATGCGGGCACAGGCTCTGATAAATCTATCGTGTGCATACACCACGAGCAAGCATGAGCCAGGATGGCTAGGCGTCCAACATCCAGTCAAGCCGGGTGTGGGCAGCCAGGCCAACAACGATCATGCAGGGTTGCCGCATACAGGTTCATCCTCATCTTTTGCGGGCATATCATCAAAGCCAACGGATTTGAACCACCTAAGTCCCGGCAGCAAGCGTGAGGCGGCTGCTGCCCTGATCGTGTAGGCCACGGTGGCAGCGGCAGTCCCTATCCAATTTGGAGCACGCACCGCTCCGCCTCCAAATATTGGCTCACGGCGGCTGCAACATCACCCTTTCGAGCCCGAATGAAGCTAAGGTGGATGGGCGGGGTTTTATAGCCAGCCAGCCAGCGTGAGCTCGGCGCTTGCGTCGCAAGGGCAGGCAATTGGATGAATAGCGCACCGTGCACATGCATCTGGACTGGGGTTGAGGGATGTGGGCCGCAACTCGGTCACGTCCCCAGCCTGCTCTTGTAGCAGTGTGCAAAATGTCTGCGCCACAGCCTGCGTTTGAGTGCGGACAAGGATGCCCTCTTTCGACATGGCGCAGCACTGTAGAGCAGGAGCCATCTTTTGACGATGTCGTACCTGAATAGCCTCCTCGTTCACATCTTCCTGGTCGGCCTCTGTCATCACGCTGGTGGTCTTGTTGTGCACTTCACGCTTTGGCCAACACGACGATCCGACGCCTCGTCTCCTTGCTCGTCTACAAGCCGCCACCCATCAACACGCACCAAACGAGCCAGCCAAGCCGCTTGAGCTCCGACTCGCGACAGATCCACGATGCATACGGTGGACACGCAGTCAAGACAACAGGCAGACAACAGGCAGTCCCAGCCGTGGCCGCCCCCGACCTGAGAGAGAGACTCACAGAGACAGAGAGAGAGAGAGAGCGGGAGGAAAGAGAGAAAGAGAGATCTGAATGAGAGAGAAGAGAGAGAGAGAGCAAGACCTCCATCATTGTGTTGAAGCATGAGTTGGGATGACGCAGGAGTGTGTGTGTGATGGACGATTTCGTGGTAATTTTTAATGAGTTTTCAAAGGGTTTTTTTTTATTCTTTCAAATGTGTGGACGGCGTGCACAGTGCATCTCGAGCGTCGATTTGGCGCAGGGATGCGAAGCGGGGCAGTATAGGTTATACGGTTATACGGCACTAGTCCTTTTTGGCACGACCGGGCTTGCTAGTGGGTTTGTGGTGGTAGAGGCGCACAAAAAGCTCACCAAAGAGATAGAGGAAGGTGACGTTGATCAGCTGGGAGAAGATGGGGGCCCAGGCTTCGCCCTGGCAGCGGTTCTGTACACGCAAGAAAGGGTAGGCAGAGCCATACTCCACCTGGACAAAGCCGACGCGCATATACACGACCAAAAGCATGAAAACGGTGCCAAATTGAACCAGCTGGCCCGTTGTCAGCCACTGCAGGACGGTGCGGCAAGCCAAGGGGGTGAGCTCGCGTGGGGGCACATGAGGCAACCTTTGCGTTTGCCAGCACGGTCTAACCTTTTTCCACCAAACACGAACACCAAGGGCCTGGCAGCCAAAGTAGTAATACACTGGAGCGATGGGGTGTGCATGAGAGACATGACGGGAGGTTACACATGCAAGTTCGGGATGGCGAGGACGATACGCAAAAGGAGGAAGCAATGCACGAGCGGTCTTACTAAAGGTATGAACTGTGGCATTGACAACCATGGCGTACCATGCCAGAAAGAATTTGGCATCGATCCAAGACTGGCCCCGAGGACATGTTATTTTAAAATTCAAAAGGGATCAGAGTGAGGGCAGCAGGGCCCAATTGGGTGTCGGGCCAAGCAACCGGACTGACCCAGCAGAGCAGAACAATGATGGCATGATGGTACATCTGGAGAAAAGTTAAATCCTTTTTCTTCAGAGCTGCGGCGGCGCAAGGATACAGTCAGACAAGACAAGAGCAGGAAGTGGGACGGGCGGAGGCAGCAGGAAATGACGGCAGAGTCTTAAGTTCACGGGCATGGGGCGGAGGGTACCGTACCGAGGATAAAGGTGTCGATCATTTCATAAAACTTGCTCAGGTAAAACACGTACAGCCACCTACAGAAGTGGTTTGGCGGTGAGGTGTGTGCGATGGCGGCACAACAGCGGAGGCCAACCCTGGCTCTGGCGACAGCGGCGGACCAGCGGTGCGTGTTGGTGACGGCGTTGTTCTGCTCCGTAATGTGTTTGCTATCGCAGAGGGCGCCCTCAACCAAGTCGTCGTATTGCCCAAGTCTATCACATGACGGATAGATGGTGAGGCGTTGTCGTCGAAGGGGACGCCATGTCGGCATGGGAGGGCAGCGGGCTCGGCCAACCGTCGAGCGAGCTCAGGGCCACGTACCGGTACTGTTCGTAAGTGGCATAGGCGCAGCCCACAACCTGTGTCGAAATCACCAAAGCGAGACGTGCATGAGCAGGCAGGCGTATGTGTGGGGTTCAAATCATTGTTACTCGTCTCAGTGCTGGCAGGACCCGAATCGAGTGCAAGATGGAGCGCCACACAAGCGGGCGGAGCTCGGCTGGCATCGCGTGGCGTTTGGATGGCGATAGGAGAGCGTTGGTTACCATGATGGCTGATCCACCGGAGAGGGTCGCGTTGTGCAAGACAACAAACGCTTTGAAGATCGGACCACCGACTGCCGACAGACAAGGAGGGCCGGGGCCGGGAGCAGGGCCGAGGCCGGCATGGTGAGCAATGCCACGTGCCAGCAGGTGCCCAGAGCAGAGTGATGTCCAGAGCAGACGGGCACGTACAGGGGGTGCGGGAGCGCATCCAGGCGCGCAGGCCAAAACTAATGACCACATAAGCCACCAGGGCGGCTACAACCACGACGATGTGGGACAACGGCGTCTGGCCATGCTGCCACTGGAAGGTCGAGGGCTCCCAGAGCTGATGCCAGGCCGTGCCAACCGTGACCGGCTGGCGGGCATAGCCCACCAAGTGTTCAACAACATCCAGCATGGGGCTGGTCGCTCTGACCCGTGGTCGGCGTTACGGATGACTCGTCGAACGACAGGGCCGCACTGATGCTTGCCTTCACGGACGGAAGAGGAGACGAAGCGAGGGAACGGGAAAATGACGAATGAGATCAAGGTCTCCCGTGCGATCAAACAACAGACAAGAAGTTGTTTTTGCTCTCATCCAAAGTGTAGTTTCAAGAATAGGGACAGTTCGTCTCTCTGTCTCTCTGTCTGTTTACTATCCAGGCGGGAGGTGCTGCGTGCCGGCAAGAAAGCTTTCGGCCGCTCGAGCCACGGGGTTACCTGCTGTCTCTCTTCTTCTCACCGGGTGAGCCATTCGAGATTGATCGCAGCTTGTGTGGTGTGCGCGGCCGGTACATGTGCCCGCCAGGCTCCGGACCCGGCATGCTGACAAATCACCGGTAGAATCTGACATTTTCAAGGTAGTCGCTCAACCCATATGCAAGCGCGCATCTAAATATAGTTGGGCTGGGCGAATGAGAATCAGCTGATCGAGCATGTTTGCCTGTTTGCTGTGATGTAATACCTGCACAGCGGAGAACTACCAAGCATCACCCAAGCGTAACCCAAGTGGTTACCACGGCGTACCAAGCGCGTTCCAAGGCCCGAAGTCTGCTTCTGGTCACACTTTCTCTATCGCGCATAAGGAGAGAGAGCGAGAGCGAGAGAGAGAGAGCAAGAGAGAGAGAGAGAGAGTTGAGACCATCACATGTCACTTCCAGCTGCCAGCGATTTGAGCGAGGTATTGCCGGCCATGCCCTTGGCAGGGCGGGGGAGAAGGGCACAGGGTCATGCCAGCACAGCACGGCACAGCACGGCACAGCACAGCACGGCACAGCACGGCACAGCACAACACAGCACAACACAGCATAGCACAGCACAACAGGCGAGGCGCTCGTCTTCTTTCTACCTACACGATGACAACGGCATGCGCCCCGCCCTATTGCCTCAGAATACAATGTGTCGTGAAGTGGCGCGCTGTTGATCCGCTTGCCACCGTGCCTCTGTGCCTCCGTGCCTCTGCTGGCTGCTGCGCTGGCTGCTTTCGCGCGAAAAGCGGAAAGCCTGGATGTTGTCAGCTCTACGGTTCCCGTTTGTTTTTTCGCCTTAGTCTTGGCAGATTGCCCAGCCTGTGTGTGTGTGTGTGTGGCGGGTGATGTTCCGTTGCTCCTTCCTGTGTGCCAACACGCGTGCCGAGGCGCCTGCCACCTCACCTGCGCTTGCCGCCGCACAAATCCATGCGCACCACCTCACCTGCGCCTGCCGCCGCACAAATCCATGCGCACTACCACCACCTGTTTGTACAAAACAAACTGGTTTTCCTTGGACCCTGCCATCATCTTGAAGAGCTCACAATTCTTCTTGTGATAATGGCCTTTGTAGAGCCGGCTTTGCGTTTGCCGCCGTCCGATTTCCTTCACTCTCCGTCGTTGCGCCGGGCTCTTGTGTTGGCCTCAACATCATGGCTGCTGCAGCCGCCAACCAAGCCATGGACCTGGCTCATCAAGGCCTCGACTGGGCCTTCCATCGCGTGGTCCTGCAGGCTGCTACCATCCTTCCACCTTGGCTTCTTCGCCATGTGCCCGCCAACTGGCAGGCGCTGACCCCAGCCAAACTGGCCGTTGTCACCCCCGCAGCCTTTATCGTGGCGCGCATCGTCATGCACCAGGTATGTCTCGCATCTGTTCCGTTCTTGTACCCCGTCCAAGACAAGACCCGGCCGCGCTCATTTATTCTTGCTCGCCCTTGCCCCTGCATGGCCATACCACATCAGCTGCACCAATTGCGCATCAAGTTTGCTTTGCGCAACGTCCAGCGCGCCCCACAGTGGCTGCCCATTGTGGGCCATACCTGGGCCTTGCTTATTGGAACTCCCTGGGACGTCTTTCACTCTTGGTTTGAAACTACTGGCGCTGATCTGCTCAAGGCCAACGTCATGGGAGAAAACTCCCTGCTCGTGTACAAGCCCCGTCATCTTCGCCAAATCATGAACAGCAAGCTTCACAACTACCCCAAAGATGTGGACTTTGCCTTTAAGACTTTTATGGATATTCTCGGCAGCGGCCTCGTGAGCAGCAACGGTGCCTTATGGAAGAAGCAGCGCACCCTCCTGAGCCATGCCCTACGCATTGACATTTTGGAAGAGACCATGGTCAGTTGCCTTGCCTTGCTTTGCCTCGCCTCGCCTCGCCATCGACCGGACTCATCATCGCCTGGCCGTCAATCAATCATGAGCGTCCGTTTTGCACTCACGCTCAATCCCGTGGACCGCTTAGCCCGTGGCCAAGCGGGCCATCGATCGTCTCAGCGAAAAGCTCGAGGCCATTCGTGGCACCGGCGAGTATATTGAGATTGCCGAGGAGGTATGCTTGACGATTGCCACCCTGATGCACATACGCCCCTCCTCCTTGCTCCCTAGTTTGAAAGTCTCCGCTGCACCCCCACCCCGGCCTTTCCGCTTGGGCTGATCAACCGTCCTGCCATGACCCACCGCCCGATCGTCTAGTTTCGCGTCTTGACTCTGCAGGTCATTGGTGAACTTATTCTCAGCCTCAGCCCCGAGGAATCGTCGCGTGTTTTTCCCGATCTCTATCTTCCCATTATGGAGGAAGCCAACCGCCGTGTCTGGGAGCCCTATCGTGCTTACATTCCCACACCAGGTTCGCAGTCGCGCCCGCGCTCAGCTGCCCCTTCCTGCACTAGCCCATGTTTAATCCCACGCACCGCATTGCCTTGTGAATCCCCACCCAGGCTGGTTCCACTACAACCGCACCCTTCACGAGCTCAACAACTATCTATGCAACCTCATCCGCAAGCGCTGGGCCGACCGCCAGGCTGCTGTGGCCGCTGGCACCAACGAGGACGATAAGGACATTCTTGAGGTCATCATGGCTGACATTGACCCGGCAACCTGGGGTGAAGGCACCGTCTTGCAGCTTCGTGATGAGATCAAGACCTTCATCATGGCAGGCCACGAGACCTCGGCAGCCATGATGACCTGGGCCTGCTACGAGCTCCATCGCCACCCAGAAGTTCGGGAAAAGTTTATTCAGGAAGCCCAGTACGTTGTTGCTCCTGCTCCAAGAGAGCAGTCCATCTGCTACGCGTGCCAGTGGATGCTGCCTCAGGCTACTCAAGGCTCACACGTGCAATCTCACCTCGGGTATATCTGGCAATTCCAGGGCCGTCTTCGGTACGGGTATCGCCGCTGATGCCGAGGGGGCCGACAAGTTCACCAAGACCCCGCTGCCTGCAAATGAACAGCTCAAGGGTCTTCAGTACACCATGAACGTGCTCAAGGTTGGTGTTGAAATCGATCTCTGCAGTCATGGCCCGATTCAAGCAAGCACCGCAAACTTCGTCGGTTGCAGGCCTGTCTCACACCGGCCGGGCTCAACCGACATCCCTTTAGGAGACGCTTCGCTTTTATTCGCTCGTGCCTGTGGTGGCCCGCGTGACGGTCGAAGATGACGTGCTTGATGGCCACGTCGTGCCAGCCGGCACGCGCATCCTCATTAGCCTGCGCTCGGCGCACGACAACCCCGAAACGTGGAAGGATCCCATGACCTACCGCCCAGAGCGCTTCGATGAACCCTTTGACTTGTATGCCTTCATGCCCTTTATCCAGGGTCCTCGCAATTGCCTCGGACAGCATTTGGCCCTTCTCGAGGCGCGCATCGTCATGGCGCTGCTCATGCTGCGTTTCAAGCTTACGCCACGCGATGAGTCATGTGGCGAGCGCCATCCTTCGATCGTGCCCGTGTGCCCCAAGAATGGCATGTGGGTACGTGTGGACTAAGCAGAACAGATGTTTTTTTTTTTTTTGGGTCTCTGTCCTCTTCAACCCCTCCCACTCTGACCGTCAAAGCCCAAAGGCCATGTTCAAGGGGGTTGCTTCGCCTTCCCTCACTTGTTTAAAAAAGACGGTGTCGGGTTCTGTCCGTATATGCCTCCCGCCCCACCCGTCCATTTGTGACTTGACACCTCTCTACCCATGCCCATGACCTTTTGCTTCTTCTGTCAACCCGCCGATTGAATCGTACCATCTCAAATTTATCACCACACGATACGACCTGATCTGACCACAGCGGTCCGCACAGACAGTCCATCAACGCCAGTCCATAGACAACAATGTATTTGTTACCTTTGGACATTTGTTACCAAAAATAAATTTTTCAAATGTTGTCAAAAATGGTTGTTGGAGAGGAGGTCGCACCTCATAGGGGTGATTTGTTCGATGGCAGTCGGCGTTGATTGTGGTCAGATCTCAGCCCAATTGGGATGATTCGAACCGCGCAGATCTGTTAAATCTATGAGATGCCATTTTGTGAGTGTAGCTGCCCTACATCAAGAGTTATATTATTGTTTTGTTTCTTCTATAGGACGTGCCTGCTCTGGAACTTGTGAGAACTTGATACACGACGTTTCTCGTCCATCGGGGACAGTGGTGCAGGGAGGCTTGGGCAACCAGCTTTTCAAAGATGCTCAATTAGGTAGGGCAAGAAAAGTCAGTAGAAAAGTGGGTTTTCGTGCAGTGGTGGCGGTTGTAATAAATAAGCTTCAATTCGTGTTATTTTTAAGACGTGGAAGTATGGGGCTCTAGTGCAATCAGTGAGTCGATATACGCCTTGTACTTTTTGGTACTCTCGTCGCAAGCCCTGATGAGCAAATCAATCTCGTTCTGGTCTGTATTTGAGCAGGCCAGAGGCGCGGCTGGCGCGTTTGATTCGAGGCTCGTTGCGTCCTGAAATGGTTGAGTTTGAGAGGTATAGTCTCGGAGCCAAAACTGGAGATCGGAGTCTGCAAAGTGACCTCCGACACGCGCAATAGGTTCTTGAGGCTCCTCTTCAACGATTTGGTCAAGAGAAGGTGCTGCTGATGCTGCTGTAAGAGTGGGCGGGGTTGAATCTGAGGGAGGTGAATTTCGGTCATCACGCGGCGGAGACGCAGGCATGGGGGTGAGCTCGGCGTCCTCTCGGGACTCAATCTGCGCCAAAGGGGTTGCCAAAGGCTCGAATACCTCCCCAGCTGGCCTGCCTGGCGATGAGGGAGTGGTTGGGGGCTGTGGGAGCTCGAGTTGTGTCCTTGTGCGTGCGATGAGCTCGGCACGGCTGCCAGCCGTGCCGAGGCAATGCGATCGACAGAAGCTTTTCAGGTTGGCAATCGTGATGCGTTGTACGTTTAAAGCAGCACGTAGATCAGCTTCATTTGCCACTCTTGCTGCTCGTCGTTCCCTCGACGCATGAAGATGAACACGGCGCCGCTCACGCCCTTCGAGATCTGCGGCGCTTGGCCCCGATGACATTGGCCCAAAAATGGGGGCACGTCGCCGTCGTGACCGCTCTTGAGGCGTGATGCGATCGAGTAGGTGGCGCTGACGCGGCGTTGAGCGAATCATATCTTGATGACGCTCTTCAAGGCGCGAAAAACTCGCAGCCAGACGATCGAAGTGCGCCCGGCCTTCATCAAGACTCCAATTGGCGTCCTAAACCCGTACCAGTGGCTGCGGCGTTGTGTTTGACCTCGGAGTGCTTGAACCAGATGGCGTGCTTGCCGGGCTTTGGGGAGGCGTCACTGCTGTATCCTCGGGTTCAACGTGTGAGGGTTGGTTCTTCATGTGTCTAACAGCTCGCTCCAAGCGCGTAATGCCTGCATGGCGGAAGGCAGCCTGTATCCGTTTGACTTGACTGCTTTGAAAGTGGATGGCAAAATAAAGAGCACACAATTCCTCGTCGAGGGTGGCTGCCTCTCCAACTAGCTGCCGTGAATGGCGCAGTGTATAAGAAATACGTGTCCGATTGATATGTTGATGCCATTGATCATTCGGGGATAGGCAATGGCTCGTATTCGGGGGGATCAAAAATAAAAAAATGTTGATCGAGCGAAGGTAGTTGGTGACTGCAAGCGACATGCGGGTGCTGTGTCCATCCGAAAGCAGAATAATGGGCTCGGTATGCCCGAGAAAAGATCTGATTCGTCGACAAAAGGCAACGAAGAGGTGGCGATTGATCCAACCACTTTTCGTTGAACAGCAAAAAAAATGCGAATAGTCTGGGTTGCCCGTGATTGATTCGGGGAGGTGTGCCGGCCCAACCTCGTCTCCTCCAAGACCACGATTTGCATGAATCACCATTGGCGGCAACACGGTCCCATCCATTGCAATGCTGAGAACCAGCGTGATCGTCTCATTGTAGGTTCGTCCGGGAAGACACCCTTGATCTACAGTTCGGTCGGCTGAGGAATACACCTTGACATTCCTTGTGAATCCGGCACGGAGACCAGGCATCTCATCCACGGATAAGATACGGCCAAGACCTGGGGCCGGCATGAATAAGAACAGACATGCATCAGGAGGATACAAAAGTATGTTTGCAGCACATGCAGACGTAGACAGGCAGCAGCGCTCGCGCTGTCTAGGAAAGTCAACTTACAGTTGGTTTTGATCATGCCAGCATGACGCCCTGAGCGATGAACGAAGTCAAGGTCTGCCAAGAGCTCGTCAAGACTCGAAAAATGTCGTGTACAAGCCTCGGCTGTTGCGGCTGTTACTCTTGCTGGATTCTGAGTCACCGCGGTGGTAAGATAAATGTTCGAGTCGGACTCCAATCCTCGAAACCAGTCATTGCTCAAACGCGCCTGGCTCATGGGGTTGTCCGAGCTTTCGGCCTCTTGATGACGAGCAAGAAGAGCAAGCTCAGCAGAGCTGAGTGTGGGAGTCCGATCAAGCAATTCGCTATTCGTATTGAGTGCGTCCTCTCGGGCACTGCGACGAATCTCAAGAAGCTCGCACACAACCTCCACGATCATGCCACGGCTCTTACACGCACGCTTCTCACTGCAGGTCTCTAGCCAGTTTGTCAAAGCTACACGCTCATGCGCCAGAAGAATCCGCCTGCCGTCATGAGGTTGGATGCCTCGCTGTCTCCGCCGTTGCGCAGCCACAAGATTGGCTCTGGTGATACCGTACAGCTTCAGAAGCCCGTCGGATCGATTGGGGCGCCCCCTTCGGGCACTGGCGCTCGTAAGAGGGTTGACCAGGCTGCCAAGTTGTTAACGCGTCAATTGACGAAGGCCATCAACCTCTAAATACTGCTGAATTTCAATGGAAGTCATCGAACTCGCCGTGAGCTGACGTAGGAGTTGGGATACACGATCTGCCTTGGCTCGACGCTCGGCCTATAGGCACAAATACCACTGTCAGCTGTATGCCGGGAAATGTCAACGTTCCAACACCAAAGAGTCACACAGTGAAGCGGTTTTCAACTCCAAGGCGCACCGATATCCTTGACAAACCCGGCTTTCATCATGCCCGGCCGTTGCAACCCCTGTACATGCCTGTTTACCCCGGCGATGCCGCATGGCGGCTGTCTGCCAGCCGAGGTGGGATGACCCGAAATGGCAGCCACATATCAGCGGAATCCAAGGAGATGAGCATTCGAAAACTGGCTCAACCATAGTTAATGGGGTAAAAAATGTATCCCACCTTTTGATTTATGAAGATTGATCGAGTGGCCACCAGGGCGCTGCCGTTTATCTTCCTTGCCAGACAGCTCCAGCCTCCAACAGAGGGAAAAATGAACGGAAAAAAAATTTATTTTTGGTAACAAATGTCCAAAGGTAACAAATACCCTCGGTGACTGTAACAAATGTGTTGTATGATTATTTGTCATCATTTTGAGTGCTCGTTCACACAACACAACACACACACACACACACACACACACACACACACACACACTCTGTTGCTTCCGAGCATAGTCTCCGGTCGTTCGGTGGTGGCAGCGCTGGCGCCGCGTTCGGGTGGCAGCGCGGCCGTGTGTGCATCACTGTAAAGTAGGGATGGCGCTGCCCAGTGATCGTGATCTTGTGGCGTTGGTTCGCACCACTTGTCAGGTGAGTGGGGCCGTCACCTTCCATTCGAAGGATATGTATGATGCCACCCGCTCGGCTCATTCCGTGGCCCGCGCTCTTCTCTCGCCCTGATCTCTCACAGACGCGGTCTGAGCTACCAGCCAGTCCTGCCGAGTATGCGGCCTTTCGAGACGAGCTTTCTCAAGCCTTGGGCGTGGATGTGGATCGTAAACGGCGCCTCATCCGACAAACTGTGGAAGCCTTTCGACAGGAGGAAGCCGTGTTGGCTCAAGTCGGCATTACCGACTTTGCTCTCGACAATCTTGGCAATCTAGCCAGGGATTGCACCCGTGAGGATCATGCACCTCGGCCTGAACTGGAATACTCTGCCATGCAGCAGTGGTCGACCGGTGTGCCATCAATATCACCGCCGCAGTCCCAGTCATTTTCACCAACTACGCCGCCGTTGTCCGAGCCGGGCCGCAATGCTACGAAGGTTGATGCGGGTACTCAGATCCACAGCTCGGACCATTCCCCCCCGGACTCTTCTGATGAAGCGGATCACAGTGGACCCACTTCACCAGATCCTCATTTCCAGCCGCTTGGTGCTGCATCGCTGATCGACGAGCTTGACGAGGAGGACGAGGAACTAGCCTTCTACCGCCTTGATGCCAACAACTCCGATGACCGCTTGCTAGAAATCGAAGAGCAGCACCTTCAGGAAACTCTTGCGCTTTCTGAACAGCTTCAAACCCTGCGCACGCAGCTCCAACAGGCCAAGCTGGAGGCGGAAACCGCCTTGAAAGCGCTGCGCACACAGGTCAAGGCCAAAATGGAGGCTGAACGTCGCGCACAGCATTTGAGTGAGGAGCTAGAGCTGCTCACGATGGAGCGTGAGGTGGACGTGCGGGCTCTGGTGCTCCGTCATGAGGCAGAAAGCCAGGCCTACCAAGCTGCACAGACAGCCGAGGTTGAAGCACTGCAGCAGGAACTCGAGCTTGAGCGTGCTCGAAATCTACAACTCCAACAGCAGCTCGATGAGCGTCTCTGGAACGCCGAACACCAGGCCCAGCTGGAGGCCTTACCTTGGCGCGAAACCGCGGAGCGACTTTTGCATGCCGAAACTCGTGTTGAAGTGACTCGTGTTGGCCAACATCTTGTGCAACTCCTATCCCAGCACAACGTGACACAGACCGACCGGCAACTGGCTGGTCAATTGTACACCCGTTTTGCCAAGTACGTTGCTCGACAATGCCTCCAAAAATGTTGCCAGGGCTTTAAAGCAGCACCAGATGGGTTGCCCTCGTCTTCTGATGGCCAAATTTATTGTTTCAGGCTATTGCGAGACACGCATGGTTCCCTGCTGCTGGTGCAAGCCACCGTCTACCTCTTCCAGTAAGCACAGAGCAAGGATAGCCCCGTCTCCACGTTTGGGCCCGTCACTTTGTTTTCTCTAATCCCCACGGTCGGCCGCGCCCTTTCCAGCTTGCCCGACTGGTTATTGCTGGCAGCCAAGGATGACTTGTTCCAGGTTTTGCTGGCAGCCTTGCGAGAAGCGCAGTCCGCAGATCACCGCTTCCGCCCGACATTGGACCAACGACAAACAGCCGCCACAGACATTTGGGCTTTGGCTCTTCTTGCCGCGGAGGTGTGCTGCGTGCCTTTGCAAGACTGCTCCAAATTCGTGTTGACCATATTTATTCATGTCTTTTGTGCCCCTCTGTCGATCTCTATGCAGCAAGCGCCGCGCGTGTTTCGCCAAGTTTTGGCAGCTTCTGGCTTTGCGGCCTTGCTTGCGTTGTTGGTGAGGTCATTGAAGGGAATTGGCTCCTCTGATCCCAACTTGAAATGGGCATCGCAATTCTTGCAACGGGTTGTCCGTCACTTGGATGTGGACGACACGGTGCAAGACACCCTTTTGCACACGGACATTCTGCCCACGTTGATCGACGTGCTCACTTTGTCGCACAACAACCTTGTGCTGGCCACTGTCCGCGTGTTGACCCAGCTGGCGGGCGAGCCGGGCAACGCGAGTCAGATCTTGCGCAGCGAAGCCATGTCTAATCTATTGCAATGCATTGCAGCCCACCAAGTATCAGCGCCCCTCGAACTTCTTCTGTTGCTCTCGCGTGTGCCAGAATTTGGACCCTCTTTTCGAATTCACGATGGCTATGATATCCTCTTGCGAGCGCTACCCGCTTTTGCGCCGCAAGAGCATATACGGGTGGCCGAGGTCTTTGTTAACGCGCTCAGTCAGCATCCAGACGATATGGACGTGTGTGCGGATCCCACCTTAGCTCATGCCATCTTCAGTGTTCTTGACGTCCACAACCCCGACACTGCGCTCATCTACCGTAGCCTGGACGTCTTATCGACTCTTCTTTCTGAGCAACCTCAGGTGCGGCATTGCTTCAGGTCGCACATATTCGTGGAAATTTTGATCTTCGTGGTGTGCTTTGGTCCATGACTTAGACTGCCAAGCTGGTACAGCAACCTGCCCTTGATCGACTGCTGTCCATTTCACGCTCCAACGTCACGAGTTCGTTTGCCTACAAAGTACGCCGTGTCAAATTCTGTGTGCCGTATTGGCCTCCCCTCCTGCCAAGAGTGCTGCTGTTGCTTCGAGTCAACCCTGTCCTGGAAACTCCATGCCATAGATTGGGCGGTTTGTCACCCTCCTCATCGAGTCTGAGCAGCTGCCACTACCGGTGCTGCGCGTGTGTTTAACACATGTGTGGTCACTCCGCGCCTCTGCCAACCGTGAAATATGGACTTGGGTGGCGGGCGCGCTGATTCATGGCATGGGTCAGCTCTGGCGTTTTCGCGCACTTCCAGCTATTAAGAGCGATGAGTACGTCACCGGGTGACACAATCACTCATTCGACCGCTCTCAATACACCGCTGCTGATCATCGTTTCATGCGTATCCCTCACCTTTTATTTTGGTGGTGCCCTGTCCTCTCCCACTTTGGCGACTACCGGGCCGGCAGACAATTATTGCTGAAGGACGCATGTGAACTTGCTGCATTTGGCGCACAGCTCATGGAGCCAGCTTCCGAGAGCGAAGGTCCCACCAGCCGCCTCCTCATCAACCGTGGTTTTGTGGGGGTCGCGGCCCTCTACCTCACAATGCTGTTGCACTGGGTACGCCTGACTCCGTTTGAATCTTCAGACAGTGAGAGAAAGAGAGAGAGAGAGAGAGAGAGAGAGAGAGAGAGAGAGAGAGAGAGAGAGAGAGAGAGAGAGAGAGAGAGAGAGAGAGAGAGAGAGAGAGAGAGAGCCATGATGGTGATGTCTCTGCACGCCAGCAAGAACTCACCCTTTCTGTTTGCAGATTGGTCACGCTCAAGCTGCGACTCAGCTCAAGCCTTTGTTCAAGGGCCTTGCTCCGATGCCCACGCCTGAGTTGCATGGTCGCACCGCACAGGTACGTTTGCGCGCGTGGCGACAATTGTTACCCGATTCTTGCCTTGACGCTGAGCTATTGCCAAGCTCATCAGCTACCCTGTCTCGACCCAAATCCCTGATCGCCCTTGAGCACAGGCCTTGTTGTCCATGGTGGAGGAGAATGAAGCACAACTGGAGATTCTGCTTCCGTCACTTGCCCCAGTGTTGTATGGCTTGGTGTGCCCGCGCTACGTGGCCGGCGCACCTCTGACTTGTAGCTTGCAAGAGCTTGAAGGTGGCACGGGTGAAGAACAAGCCTTGCATCATCATTCCGCACAGCTTTGCGAAGGACTGTTGGAAAAGTTCTTGGCTCAAAGATCAACTCTATCAGTAGAAGCAGCTGCGACGTTGCTTCCACTGGCAGGCCAACTGATATGCTCTGGAAGCGTCAAGGGCCCGGCTAGCGAACTAGTGGCGCGCGCCATGACGCAACACCTTGAAACCATGACCGAGGATTCGAGCTCAACGAGTTTGCCAGCTGGTGCAAATGTCTTGCGCATAATGGTTCACAGCCACACCTTGCTGGCTGTTCTCGCGTTGATGCAGAGAGATAATATTCTTTTTCAACTGGGTTCGTACAGGCCTCGTTTTTCTCTGCACAAGGCAATGGGTCAGCTCTGGATCTCAGTGGGTCAAGTTCTTCTCAATGGTTTCGGTGCCGTTTTGAATAGGAGCCGACTTTTTGCAAGCCTGTCTTTTCGACAAAGACCTGAACATCCGCAGTCAAGCGTTTGAACAAGTAGGTCTGACCAATGTGGTTCAGGTATTGGCCGTGTGTGAAGGTATGACCTGCTTTGCCCGCGTCTGGGACCGTGCGAAGCCAGCTCATGGGGCGCCGGCTCGCATGACTCTTCCCTAGACGAGGGCCACAAGGCGGGCTTGGTGGCTCATATCATCGAGCTGTTTGAGGCGGAAGACGTCTGTGATGATGTCGTTCACAATGGCGCCATCACCAGCTTAGTGGCATTGGGTGAGGTTGCTGGTGATATGCTGGACCTCCACCTGTTTGCGGCAATTATGCAGCGCGTCGCAAGCCACAGCACACGTATTCGAAGGTTTGTGGGCATGCAGCATTGTTTTTTTTTTTGCAACTGGCTTGTCTGCAACTTTTCAGATCTGTTTGCCTTTGTCCGGCTTATAGCTTGGTGCGCCTGGGTGCCTTTCGCGTTGCCGTGGAGCTCTACGGACACGGCCACCTCTTTTCAGACGTCGACCTTTTTGACGATGACAAATCTGCCGCATTGCGGGAGCAGGTCGAACTGGTACAAGCTTGTTTGCAAACCTTTCTCGGTTGGTCTCAGGATGCGCGCCTTTACCCACGACTTGCATCTTCTTGAAATTCCCCGTCGGCCTGTCGCGCAAAGGCAATATTTTGCCCACTTGACCGTGATTCGCGTGTCCTCGCGCAACCCAACACACCATAGGCTGGTGCGAAGAGTTGGCCGCGGCTTTGCTGACCGAGGGTTTGGAGCCCATTCTGTTGCAACTCGTGGCCCGAACGGATGACGATCCATTGCGTTCGGCCACACTGCGCTGTCTGCGCTGCGTCACGGAGCAGGGTGGTGCGACGGCCCTCCTGCACGCAAATCGTACGTTCAGTCGAATCATGATGCTACGTTGTTGGCCAAATTCCCTCTTATTTTGTGTCTTTTCTCATCACGTCGAATGCGTGCATACCATCCACAGCATCGCTGGATATTCTGCTCAATTTGTTGAGTGTGCGGGCTGGGCGACCGTCTGAAGCAACTCTGCTGGCGCACTCTTGTCTCCTTAGCCTTCTTTGGCATGGTGGCACAGGGTCAACCGATGCATCTGACTCACACAGCTCAAAGGACGTCAAATCCAGCTTGGCAGTTGCGCTCGCCGATCAAAGTTTTCTCAATCTCTTGCTTGCGGGTTTACAGCAGTTGCAGGGGCGATGTGGCGCTGCCGACTCCACCGCCATTGAGATAGACCCGCCTCAGATTGATGATGACGAGCGGCGGTCGCTTTGGGTGTTGTCGACGTACGTTGTGTCAGCTTCAAAGCAGGAGCACCAGCACCTCATTTTCCAAGGTTTTCTTGAGGTTGTTTTGGAGGTGAGTTGCGTGCTTGGTGCTGGCACTCCCAGTGGCGCCAGCCTTGTAGCCACACATCATGTCGCATGCTCTAACGAAGCTTTCTCCTGGTTTTGACGCTATGCCTACCTGAACAGCTGGAGGAACTTTGTGCTGTAGTTGAAGTGCAGCGCTACTGCCGCCTCATAGTTGGACATTTGGTGCCTCATGGCCCAGGCGATAGCCTTGTCTCGCGCATGGAGATCTTGCGAGCCCAATTTCGTCATGCTCAGGACAAGCCAAATCTTCTGCAACGACTCACAGCACTGCCCGGTGACCAAGACGCCCCTAACGCAGCTGTCCTGCAAGATTAGTACAGTGAATGCCTGAAGCAATTTGCCAATCAAGACTCGAACTCCTGGTTGTGATAAGACATTATCCTTCTTCTGACTCAACGCCACAAAATTCACGACAGGAAGGGGATGCGAGCCAAGATACACGCAAGTTTTGAAGAGAGAGAGAGAGGGAGAGGAGGGTAAAGTTGTGACAAATTAATTGGCAATTAAAAGCAGGCGGATGGACACGCAGTGCCACAAGTCTGCTGGCGTTTGGATTGGATAAGGGGTCAAAACTAGCGGCTCATCCAACAAACACGTGATGTAAAATCTGGATCGACAAACAGCCGAAAGCAGTGCAACTAGATGAACTCTTCATCATCATCATCGTCCTCGTCGTCATCGTCATCACCGTAAGCATCTAACGCTGAGGGCTCCGCTTCAGCAAAGCCATCTGTTACAGTTTCTTCTCCGACATCAATATACCCTGGTTCGTCGAGGCCGTTGGCAGATAGATCAGACATGTGAATCAACTCAAGAGCTTGCTGAAGTGCAAGGCGCTGGTCGTGGGTCTTGATGCCGGTATCTGGCTCTTCATACGCCCCAGGAGCCGAGCGTTCGTATGTGAGTCCAGTTACTGTCAAGCCAAGCAAGGCCAAGCCAAGTAGAGCCCCAGCCAATAGAGTGGTGATTCTCAGAGCCTGACTGGAAGAAGGGCAGAGGGGGCCTACATTTTCAGAAGCACTTGAAAGCAAAAGCCGCGCTGCTGCCAGTTCAGAAGTTGAGCTGGCTTGAGTGTCAACGACAAAGCCCACACGAAGCGGTAAGAGTTGTGCGGCGTTGCCGGCCGCGTCGGAGGCATACACTTCCGCCACCAACAAGTTGCCATGACCAACCCGAGGCAGCGTGATGGCGTCCGGCGCACAGGGCAACCAAGCCGTGCCTAGCTCAAGTGTGGCAACAAGAGCACGACTACGGCGCAGCGTACATTCCTGATAGGTCGAATGATTGGCTAGTGCTGACGTGCCATCCGCAAAACATTCCGAGTTGAAATGTTGTGGGGCGCTAGCATTGAACAGGGTGCCACTGTGACAGATTGCAAGACAATCATCTGTGGCTGTGACGCCTGCACAACACGCTTGCAATCCAGCGTCTTCGGTCACCACGGTATGTCGGCACCAAAAGCCCGCAGCCATTTCACTGGCCTGAACAGCCAGGGTTTTCGGCCCTACCATGCGCGTAAGGCCACCAATTGGGGAAGAAATGTCGTCGGGCCAGGACACGAGTTGGACCTCGGGGGCTTGAGTATCCACAACAAAATCGGCCGACAAGTTGGCTTGTGCCAGGTGGCCAGCGAGATCAGATCCAATAATCTCCAGATGCCAGGCGCCATCCGCGATGCCCGCGACCTGAAGGGTGTACTGTTGTTCGGCATCGGGCTCAAGCGTGGTGCACATGTCAAGCACCGTACTATTGAGCATGCAAGTAATGCTCCCCAGCACTTCTGACGCCCAAAAGCGAAAGGCAATGGCCGATGATGCAACAGCAAAGTTATCTGGCCAGTCCGTCCAAAGCAGTCGCGGAGCTTCCAGATCAACATTCAGCCGGACTGTGACAGATCCCGGTGTTGTGGAGGAAGCATTGCTCGATGCACTCGCACTGAACACGTGCTTGCCGGTGGTTAGATTCTGCAGCGTCAGCGCCCAGAGATCGAAAGCAGGCCAGTCTTCGGCCACAGTGCTGGTGTTGGCCGGGGAGCAGCTGGGTGTCGTGGCATCAGAGTTGTGTGGACCCAGCGTATGGGAGCAGTGGAAGAACCAGGCTATAGGCGGATAGCAAGGGGCACAAGGTATGGTGGTACAGGGGAGACAGCCATCCGCAGAGCCATTGCGGCTCAACCAAACCTCAGCCTCAGCAGTCGGCCAGCTGTCGAGCACGTCTTCCACAGCCCAAGTGGCAGCCGAGTCAAAAGGGACCAAAGCGAGAGTGCTTGTAGCGTGAACAATTGTCCCGTTTGCGCGCACTCGGGCATGGACTGGAGTTGGGCCGGGCGGCAAGGACGCTGGACTGTTGTGGCTTCCACGCGAAACGAGGCAGTTGTTGGCAGTGGGACATGACATCCATGGGTTGCTGTAGGTGCCAACTGCGGAGGCACGGCTCATATTTTGAAGCCATGGCGACTGCGGGTCCCAGCGACCGCCAATACCTACCCAGCCATCTCGTGCTGGGTCGTTGCGAAGATAGCCGTTACGAGGCCGGCGGTTGACGGCAGCTTCTGCGGACCAGTGTTCGCGTGTGCTTGGCCAAGGTGCAGCATCGATGGCGGTCGCAGCGGCTGCTGCGGCACAGGTAATAGGCTCGCATATCGCCAGCCGGACGGTGTAGGCTTGGCCCACTTGCCAAGACTGTGGGTAGCGTCGACGAAAGGCCAAAGGTAAGGATGACCATCGGGCGGTTTCGGAGCGATGCAGGGGTACATCGAGACGGGGGCAGTCTTGACCCCAGCCGTCGTAGTCGCGGACTTGCTCGATGAGACGGCGCTCAAGGCGATAGAAGGGGCCGGCTCCAGTAGCATTGGGTGTGCAGTCGTGGCCGTTGATGCGATCCAAAAAGGCACCGTTGCTCATGACACAGGGAGAAGATGGGCGCCAGTCGCTCAACAGGCAGTCTGCGGGCAAGGTTGAACCAACGGCATACTCGAGGCGGAGTTCATCTGCTGGGTTTTGCTCGTTGTTGTGGTTCAGAAGGTAGAGAATGTGGCCGGTATTTGCCAAGGGCGCAAGTGCTTGAAGTTGGACTTCGAGGGGCACGTCTTGCACGACAACGGTAAGCCGGAGAATGGTGGAGTGGGCGCTCGGGCGACCATAGTCACGCAGGGCCAGGCATAAAGTATGCTGACGTTGTGTTTCATAATCCAGCAGCCGCTGCAAGCGCACGGTTACCAGGGCAAATGTCGCATTCGTATGGACGAGTGAGGGCTGGAAGAAAGTGGCGGCATTGGCATCACAGTCGATGCGGCTCGTATCTACGGCAATGGCTAAACGGGCGTTGTCTCCCACATCCCGATCCATTGCTGTACCAACAAGCAACAAGCTGTTCACGCTCAGAGTTTCATTGACAACAGCCTGGTAGGCTTGAACACTGCTCAACGGGGCGGCCAGAGCTGCCGGGTCAAGGGCAAACTCTGGGGCATTGTCGTTCACGTCAACGAGAGATATGGTCACACCCATTGTGGTCGTGTGCAGACCATCATCAGCTTGAAACGCAACGGAGAGAGTGGCGCCTGCTTCACGATCCCAACTGGCTGCGCTGGCAATGGCAAACGTCCATGTTCGGTTTGTCGCATTGTACGCTTGCAATGAAAAGGAAAAGTTGTCCGTGTAGGGCGCAAGCACCGTTAGAGAGGGCTGGGCCAGCGCTGCATCCAAGTCTGTGAGATGTAGCAGGCCGGCGGTTTGCAGTGCTGTTTGATTTTCGACCAGCCGCCAGTTTGTGCTGGCCGCAAGGGTGGGAGGGTGATCATTTTCGTCAAGAATGCGCGTCACGAGGGGTTGCGTTTCTAGCCAAGAATTTGTCAGGTGGGTTTTGCGCAAAACGAGGTTCAGGTTCAGGCCGGCAGGGTCGTAGGGCACCGTAGAGCCTGCGCGCTGGTGAACAACGGAAGAGGTGTGGTTGTCGTTGATCACGATAAATCGATCATCATCGATGGAAAGGCTCAACTGGCCGCGTACAGGGGAAAAGGCACGATGGGCCCAGTTTGTGGCCACTGGTTGCTCCATTGTAGCGTGCTCAGCAAGTGTAGGAATCAGGGGCTCGCTGACGAAAACAGGAAAGGGGTTGAGGGGCGCAGTAAGGTCGCTTTGAGCCTGTGGGCGCTCCAGCCGTGCTGCTAGGCGCCGCCTTTGCAATGACGACCAAGCCGCTTCAGACAGTGCAGTAGCAATTGCCTCACCCTAGTGAACATAGCACGAGGAGGGGGAGGAGGGGAAGTATGAGCGGCAGGGCACGGTGGGCAAACGCACGCAATAAGCCAAAGTGGTCGAGACCGGGGTCAGCGTACCGGGACGAGGTCATGAAAGTGGGACAGGGTGGTACCGGCAGCCAAGTCGATGAGGGAGAGGTTGAAGGTTGAAAGGGAGGTGGTGCCAACGGGTTGCACGATGAGCTGCAGGGTGTTTGCGCTTGCGTCGATGCGCACATCGATCCGCGCGGCGTCTCGGGTTTCCTTTGCATGGCTGGCCAGAGTGACGAGGGAACCTACGAGCGCGAACACATCGGCCATGGCTTGTTAGCTTTGCTGGGACGCGGAATAGCAAGCAAGCTCAGGAGGGAGCTCAACGTTGGCAGTACCTGAGGCGCTCGTGCCCGTGGTAATGAGGGCGGACTGCTGCGGCAGTAAAACGCTGATGGGGGCATCCAGCTGGCTGCTGGCTGCGAGTTGCCACGTTCCGTTGGTACAACAGGCGTCAGTCAAAGCGACACGGCGGTGCCAGGAGGTTCCAATCTGATGTTGCTGCGCTCACGAAAGCAGGATGCGTCGGCACCAGCCAGCAAGCGCCGCATGAATGAGCGTGTGTTGTGCTTGTCAAAGGACGTGCAGGCAGCAGCACTAGGCAGGACGAGGTGGGTGTGTGTGAGAGAGAGAGAGAGGTGCAGGGCGCAAACCTGCTCGGTGGCCTGGGATGCATTGGCAAGGTCAGTGCCAGTCCAGGCCGTGTCAAAGGCAGGCCAATCGGGATCGGCCAGGTCAAGAAGAGCAATGGTCTTTGACCCCATGCTGGTACCGGTAGAGAGAGCATGACCACCCTCTAGCTGCAACACAAGAGCGGTGACACCAGGCGCCTGGATGAAGCCCAGGCCAGCCTCCATTACCTGCTCCTCGGCTGCCAGAGCAGACAGGCTGGCAAGGAGGAGAACGGTCAGATGGAGCGAGGCCCGAGTGTGTGCAGTTCCCGCCTGCCAGGGCATAGCACCGGTATCGGGCGATGCGAACCAGCTCACACAGCGGCCGACCAAGGCATTGCGGTTGCCCGTTGCGTCACACCACAACACAGCACATCCATCCACGACACGGCTTTGGAACGCAGCAAGACCAGCCAATATCAATCACCCCCAATCCCAGAGCTTCAGCACCATACAGCTGGCAGAAGAAGAGAGAGAGAGAGGGGAGAGAGAGGGGGGAGAGAGAGAGGGGAGAGAGAGGGGAGAGAGAGAGGGGAGAGAGAGAGGGGAGAGAGAGAGGGGAGAGAGAGAGGGGGGAGAGAGAGAGGGGAGAGAGAGGGGGGGGGCTCTCTCTAAGAGAGAGAGAGGGGGGAGAGAGGGGGGAGAGAGAGGGGGGAGAGAGGGGCTCAACACCGATGGCAGCTTGGTAGGGTTGGAACTCGAGAAAACATAGAGAGAGGGGGTGGATGCGATAGTGTGATTAAAAGTACACTGGAGTTGTCACCCTGCCTTTACCGCTGATCGTCACCTTCTGGTATATTTGCTACAGAAAGTATTTATGGAAGGGTTAGCGATGATGCATTAACATGATTTTATGGTGCAAAAGCTCACCCCATTAGGTAAGGTGTTGACGCCCCCCACTTCGCGCGGACGGTCATCACACACATGCATTTGTTTCGCGCTCATTCTTGCTCGATCCGCCCATCCCATCAACATCAACGGCGTTCGCCTCCATCATCACCATCATCACCATCATTTCCAGCAGCATTTCCAGCATCCATCCTTGCCAGGACGCGTCGGGTTTCTCCCGTGGTCATCACCATTGCGTCGATCAAGACTCTGGCGATCGAGACTTGGGTGGTGTCAGTTGTCAGCTTCGTGGATGCTTCTGCTCGACGCCGTCAGAGTTGCAACTAGCCAAACTTCCGTCTCGTGCTCCAGTGCCGGCAGGACTGTAAAGGGGACGGCGCTGTTGTTGCAAGCTCCTCTCCCACGTCGCGCGCTCAAGACTGTGGGCCATGCCAGAGGTGGTCGTCAATTGCGACGACGCAGGGCGCATGCAGGCCTGCCCAATCTGCTCAGCCCCGGTGTCGCGGGCCGTGTTTGCTGACCATGTCCAGGGCTGCATTTCACCCTGCTCCTCAGCCGATGAATGGGAACAGACCGACTCACCAGACACCCCCTCTCTCGCGATGCCAAACCCCTCGCACAACTTGAACGACGACCAAGCCCGCCACAACAACCTGAATAATAGCACCAGCAGCAACCACGGCCTGCGTCGTCGCCCCCGCGTTCTGTTGCTCAACGGAGACGACATCAAGTACAACGCTTCCAAAAACCAGAACGAGCTTGAGCTTGAGGCCAACACTGAGATGCGCGTTCGCAAGCAGTCAGGCAAGCCGGGCAAGCGGCGCACCGCGCCGGGCAAAAGGGCATCCGGCAAGGTCGGTGGCG
The DNA here is from genome assembly GCF_000002865.3 of Monosiga brevicollis MX1. Taxonomy (NCBI): domain Eukaryota; class Choanoflagellata; order Craspedida; family Salpingoecidae; genus Monosiga; species Monosiga brevicollis. The sequence goes on from NW_001865054.1 coordinate 327,013, forward strand.
GGTCGAACGGCAAAAACCTATTTGCAGCGCTCAAGCCCGAAGCTTCACCAGACGATGCCCTTGCACGCATCAACGATGCGCGTCAGTCTCCCGTGGAGTCGCCCGCTGAAGTCGATGCAATCAGCCTACCACCCGCCTCAGCTGCAGCAACACCAGCAGACGACGAGCCCACCTCAGATTCCTGTGCCTCTGACGAGGCTGGGGACTCACCTGTTTCCAAGACGTCGTCTGCCTCTGCAGGACTGGACCACGGTGTGGATGATGATGAGGAGGAGGAGCACGAAGTTGTTCCTGAGCTATACGTGCATGTGCGGCGCATGTCTCGTGGGCACGGCATTGTGCGCGCCCCTGGGGCACCGCCGCGCTCTTCCAGCTTGAGCGTGCGTTTTGATAGCCACCCACCCCACGTCTATAGGTATAGCCCGCAAGCCCGACTCAAATTACGACACCTACATCTGGATGACTTGCTGTCCCTGGGCCAGGACGGTTCAAGTCCCGGGTTGGCTATCAACCCGGCCTCAGTGCAGGGATCGTCCGGCAACACCATGCCCTTGGACAGTCACCATCACGACACACGCTTGATGATCGCATCCCTTTTCTTGGCCATTTTTTGTGGCCTTTTGGCTGCTTTCCTCTCTCGCCATGACCGTTTGCTAGAGCCTCTGTTTCGACACACCGTCTGACTTGAGCCAGTTTATGGTTCCATCGAGAAGTACACATGAATGAGCATGCATGCCCTGGCTATTTTTTTTCTGGCTGGTTTGCTTTCTCACACACCATATCTAGTCCTGAGTTTATTTGATTTGCAACTAATCTTCTTTCTTCATCATTTTACTGACTGACATACGTTTTGGGGGGTATTTTTTTTGTTGTTGTTGTCCTCAACAGTAGAGGCTGTCTGTCGCTGTCTCTGTGTGTGTATGCGTGGTTCATCTTAAGTTCAAATGAAGGCTTTTGTTCGGCCGTCCTGGCCCAGCCTGCTCGTGCGAGCACATATCTCGCAGTTATGTTTTGTACGTGTATCGATAGAGCTTGTATGTTGCCAGCCTGTGTGGGGCTTTTGTGCCTGTTCGACTGATGATGAGCGCTTTCGAATTGTAAGCCAAATATTGACAAGATTCTCCTGACCGCACACAAATGCAACAGGTTGGAAAAGGCTGAACACGATTATCATCAATTACACTTTGTGGCGCGAGTAATGTTGCATCGAACCACAGGTCCCAGTTCACATCGAATACGAGGGCAGTGATACTGCCAGCAGGAATACAACTGCCGCAGGTCCCAGTTCACATCGAATACGAGGGCAGTGACACTGCCAGCAGGAATACAACTGCCGCAAGGCGAGCAAGAGGCAGGGCTAAATCTAGCTAAGCACGTCCACCAGTCGTCCGTGACCAAGACGGGCCGACACGAGCGTGGTTTGGGTCGAATTGCGTTTGGATTTACACAATTCTGTTCACGAGACGGTACAGCCACCCTCAGGGTTCCTGGTCATCGGTCAAAATACACGCAATGCCATGGCGCATCAGCAACTGATCACCAATGGTCCGGAATTCCTCCCCGAGGGGGGCGTGAGTGGCAAGGGCTTGGCGCAAATCACCTTGCTTGGCACTGGCAGCGCTACGAATGCAACAAAAAGGCATTATTGGTCAGAAAAACAAAGACAAAACCAACTGGGCGGCACGCAGAGTCTTGCCAGGTCAATGTTGAGCTCTCAAAGCACGTTCCCATCAACACACCTCAGCAACAGGTACGCGCTCCATGACAGCAGTGGCATGACGGCCGCAGCCTAGTGATATTGTTGAGGGCAGCACGGCAGTCATGGGTGAGTTTAAGAAATTTGCACAGGGCATGTGAAGCTGCCAAGTGCGAGAAGATTGGCATGGAGATGGGCGACGCACCGTTCCAAGTGGTCTTGCCACAAGTGCCGCACTTGCAAGGGTAGCACATGATGCTGGAGACAGATGGACCCAAAAGGATGGAGCTAGTCGCGTCAAGGCTGTTCTGGTTGTTCTGGTTGTTGTTAGCAAGCGGTGTAAGAAAATGCGATATGGGAAGCGAGCGAGCGATGTGCTTCACCGAGGCGCCAGCCGCACAGAGGCAACGGGTGTGGAGGCTCTCGCGTTGGGGGCCGTCAGAACCAGAACGGTACCCTGTCCCCAAAAGCCGACGAGGACGGCGACGAACTCGAAAGAGTCATGATGACGAGCAACAACCACCAGCTCCAGCCCCATCCCGCACCTTCTGGCCCCACATCACCGTCATCGACACATCTCTGCTTACCGTTGGAAAGTAATGGGAAAACTGGTTGGATGCGTGTCACACCAAGTCCCTCTCTCTCTCTCTCTGACATCCACAGTTGGGACAACACGTCAAGTAACCAAAGGGAACCGCGATTGCAGCGTTCGGGGTCACCCTTGCACTTGCAGGTGCAAGCCGCTATCCGGTGATGATTTTCACCCATTCTCGGAAATTAACTATAAAGTGTAAGACATTTCTATTCTTGAACGCCAAGTTGTTGATGTTGATGTTCTTTTTTTGGTTTTTTTTTGATGTTTTTTTTTTTTTTAGGACCTGAGGCGGAGGCGGCGGAGGCGGCGTGCACCTGATCAAAGACAGGATAGGCGCGTTTGCTAGAAGGAAGTGGAGCTTGGATCTCGTGCATTGTGGGCATCTTAGGCCACGGGAAGCGGTTGGTGGATGGATAGATGGTATTGGGAGAGTACAGACATGGCGCGCTACCGCTCATGTCGAGCGTGGTCAGTGCTGGCTGTCATGTTGCTGGCGACCACGAGCACGACTGCGATCGGCCTCGAGTCATCATCGCCGCGGTGGTTGGCACCACACAGCCCCACCGGGGATCATCTGGCTGATCCCCTGCGCGTGAGCCCGTCCACCCAACTGCAGCGCCTGCAGCGCACCTGGGCTGCAGCACAGATGCGCCAAAGCAACAGCAGTGATCTTGATATTCTTCGCGCCCGGCTGGTCGCCTCTCTTCAAGTTTCTGCTCATCAATTCAAATCCGCCGACTCCCAGGCTCAGACATACCTGGGCCTCCTTCAGCCCAACTGTACATTTGCCAACATCGACTACAATGATCAATCATCAGCAGAGTAGGCCCCTTCACTCCGCTGTCCTCGCCTCATGCCCACTCGTCCCCGCCTAGCCGTGCCCACTCACGTGTGGACCCCTCTGGCCAATGCGGCAGGTGGTCACCCGGCTCCCACATGCGCCAGGTCCAGTTGATGGCGGCCGTGTATAGCACCCCCGGTACCATTCATCACAAGAATGGCACCCTCCTCAATGGCACTCTTTGCGCCACCGAACAGTGGATTCAGATGGATCTCATCTGCCCCAACTGGTCAGATCCTTCTTTCTCGTCCTCATCGAACCATGTACTTCTCCAGCATGCAGGCCCACTCAATCTCTGTTGCTGCTCAGGTGGTGGAACGATATAGCCGTTCCCCAGGCCTTGGCGGCAAGTTATCTTCTGCTCGGGACCAAGCTTGTTAGTCCGACCCTATTTAATAACGGCAGCGTTATCCTCGATCGCGCTCAGTGGTGGACCATGACGGCTGCCAACCTCGTAAGATCAGCCGACGCACATCCCCTGTAGCTACCGCCTCTCGGGACCGAGAAGGTCACACCATCTTGTATTCTCAATCTTTCGTCTTTCCTGCATCGTCTGATTGCACCAGGTGTGGGAGGCCAACGTTCAGATCATGCGCTACACCTTTAGCAGCAACACCACGGGCGTGGCTCAAGCTTATGAGGGCATTTACACCGAGACTGACCGCGTGGACCTGCCGTTGGAGGGTATTCAGTACGACGGCTCCTTCCACCAGCACATGGCCGAACTTCTCTCTGGCAGCTATGGGGCAGACTTCACTGCTACCATCCTGGACGTCATCACTCAAGCCCGGGGCACCAGCTTCTACATCCACCCCGAGCAAATGAGTAATTTCACCAGCCTCATGCTTGACGGCGAGGCCTGGATGTCTGTCGGCACGAGTGAGGCCTGGGACATCTCCGTCACTGGTCGTGGTATCACCCGGCCCCCCGGCTGGGGGCACGTCGACTTGAGCGTTGATGAGCTGGTCGAGCTCATCTCCCCACGCCACGCGGAGCTAGATGCCTTTGCCTTACGCTTGGCCCGCAACAACTCCGCCAAGCCCCTTTATGGACATCGCCACTTTTACGACAGCGACTACACCATCATGCGTGGCGATGGCTTTCAGTACAGCATCCGCATGTACTCGGCTCGCACAGTCAACGCCCGCTGTGTGAATGACGAGGGCAAGCAGAGCCAGTTTACGGCCAATGGCATGGTGGCCCTCTACTACACCGGCTACGATTACGACAGCATCTTTCCAACCTGGAACTGGCAGCAATTGCCCGGAACCCTCCTCGACCAGGTTGGTATTTTCAAACTTGTACGCTTGTTATCAGCTCTGCTCTCTGCGGTGCCCGTTTCATGGCTCACCTCTTGGCTCGCCACCTACCTTGGCCGCCTAGCTGCCGACAGCCCCCAGCTGCGGCACGACCACATGGCAGACGAACACGGAAGAGGTTGGTGGAGTCAGCAACGGCAAATTGGGCGCCGCTTTCATGGCCCAGCATCAGTTTCGACCCATGTCCTGCGTGCGCAGCTGGGGCATGTTCCCAGATGCCCTGATCGCCACCGCCCATAGCATCACTGCCCCCGACGACATTGCGTCTGTTTTCACCCTCGCCGATCGCCGTGCCGCGAGCACCGTCACCATAGCTCTGCACAATGGTACCCACCTCACCCTCGCCGCAGACCAACTGATCAGTCTTCCCGCCGCTGAAGTTGCTTGGGTGCACCATGACAACACCCTCTACGCACTCAGCAACGAGCTCGGGCCGGTGCACGGCACCCTCGCCATTTTTTGCGGCAATTCAACCGGCAACTGGATCGACATTGGTGTCACAAATCGCACCGAAACGGTCGACCGCTTTTTCGCCAAGTGGCAACTGCCCACCCCCACGCCGCACAGCGCTGGCTATCTCATGGTTCCTGCCGTGAGCTTGAACCAAGCGCAAACCAAGCTCGATGCCTTGATGAAGGCGTTTGACATTTCCATTGACAATCAAGGTGCTGCCTATAGTCGGGAGACTACGACGCTTGCTACCCTGTCGCATGGGGGTCTCCTCGCCATCCGAGACACCGTTTTGGGCTGTGATAAAAGTTGTGCCTTGCTCGTCGAGAGCCCAACCAACGCCACCGACTACAACGTTACCGTCAGCGCGCCCGCAGCCTCTTCGCTGACAGTCACCCTTCCCCACCCGGCCACCTCATGCGATAACTGCCGCCTGACCGGCGGTGTGACGTGTGTCTTTGCCACTCCAGCCGGTAATCATATGGGCCAGAGTGTGATGGCAACCTGCCAGCGGCGCCGCACATAGCCTGGGTCCCTCCGCGTTAGAAGACCAAACAGTCTGATAGTCTTGATCGTTTCATGTCTGTAGACCAAAGAGCCGCGATACCTCAAATTGGATACAATTCATCAATTGCACGTGTTGCTCGCGCCACTGTTCAATACCACCTCGACGGCAGCTGCTATTGGCGGCCCTTTTGCTTATTATGATTATTGTTATTCTTTTTGTTTTTGATTTTTGGCACGCTATGCTGAGAATACCTTTACCTACACAAAAGTCACGTGCGCACGCCAATTGGCCACGACTGTGGCGATGCGCTCGTCTCGCGCACACAATTTCAAATCTGCTGCGAGTGCCGCCACAAAGTTGAGCGCTGCTCGCGTACCAGAATCGGCGTCCACTGGCTTCGGGAGTCGGTGGGCCTCGGCAACAAGTTCCTCCACCAGCTCGGCCGGCATGTCAGGCAAGTCAGGCAAGATGGCGCCATTGACCGGTTCCAATGTCACCAAGCGAATCAGTTGCCGTGGTTCAACCAATACCAAGGCCTCATTGACGTCAAACAAGCAATCATCGCGCAACTCCGGGTCAGTGCCAGGCGCCGACTGGTTACCCTGCTCAGGTGCATCGGCGTTGTCACCTGTCGCCGCTTCTCGTGGCTCTCGCTGGGCAGCGGTCCGATCCAAGACCGCAATTGATCGCCGACCCTCCAGGACCGTTTGCCACGACAATGCCCGCGCGTCCTCCTCGTAACGACCACAGAGGGAGACCCAGGCTGCCAAGCCGGCGCTATGGTTCAAATGGTAGGGTGCACCCACCAGCTGTGCAATCACGTCCTGAATTGTTCGGCGCACGTCGTCTTCATCGTGATGCAGCAATACGGCCAGACGCAGCAGCGTGGTCTGTCGACTTGCGGGCTGATCTAGCAAAGGCTTTGCCGTGGATGCCAACACCTGTGCCATGGCTCGCCCAACGTCTTCGCGGTGTAGAGCAGCTGTAAAGGCTTCAAGGTGGGTGAAAAGATCAGATACAGAGCTGCCACCTTGCCGAATCACGGTAGCCCACACCTCGCACATGTGAACTCGAAGCGCCAAGGCAGCTCTTGACCACACGTCCTGCACAAAATTCAGCCACATGACCTCAAACACGAGGGTCTCTGCGCTTGTCAAGAGACCCCTCAGCGCAGCTAGCCAAGCAGTTGGTAGCTCGTCGTGCACGAGACATGTGCGCAGCAGCTGCAGCACGCCAGCTAGCAAGCGCAGACGCGCGGCATGATCGGTGCAGAGCTGGTACGCGGCACTCAAACGCGGCAACAGAGTGGCACTGCTCGCGGATAGTCGTGCCAAATCCGGCTGACACAGAGCGGCATTCAAGGCTTCACTCCACTCGCTCGCAGTGCCTGCAGACACGCCTTCCCAGTGGCGCGATGCACACAAGAGAAGTCGTTCAGTTGCCAAGAGCCCCCGAACATTGAGTCGCTGCGCATCTTCACCCGCCAACAAAGGCAGGATGGCGGCGCACGGACGATACAAAGCAACGGCTAGGCGTGGACAACGTTCCATTTCGGCGGAGCATCGCTCCAACAAAGTCCTGAGGCGTGTTGAAAGAGGCTCAAGAGAAGCTGTTCCAGCTTCCTGCAGCCGGGGCCCGAGGCGCATGAGCGCGTGAGCTATGCCGTGCAGCAGGTTTGGTCCAACAGACCGTGGGGCCCGTGCGATGGGCTCAAGCACATCCAGTGCACCAGCTGTCGTGCTTGAGTGCCCGGTCGCTTGCACGAGGCTCTCGCTGGCCTTTTGGCGAATACGGAAATCGGGTGCAGCAAGCAGCTGCAGAAACCAATCCAACATCGGAGTGTCCTCCGGTAGCAAACCTTTTGGACTCCGCAGGTGAACACAGATACAAAGCCCAAGGTGCAATACGGTCACTTCACGATCGAGGCCTGCGATTTGCAGCTTGGGCGAATCAATGCTCTGTCCTACACTCGACGCGGAAGATGCCTGCTCCGTTAAAAGCTGCGCGGCGGTTTTCAGCGTTGTCCATACCACTGCTTGGGTGCGAGGATACTTCTTGGCAAAATCACGATGCGTCATGGTCACGCCCGCCAGCTCTGGTAGTGCCCCTCTCAAGGCCGAGGCGCCATGATGATCAGCACCGCCAGAATTTGTCTTCACGCCAAAAACGCGGTTGTGCAGACTCGCAAAAAGTAGGGAAGCGGCATTGCGAATGCCAAAGTTGTAGTGGCTTTTACTGCTCTGCAATGCCAAGGCCCACGCATGGTCTAGGCATTCTCCCACTTCTGGGCCGAGAGCAACCGAACACATGATAACGCGCAAGGTGTTTAGGGCGTGCACTACACCGGCCTCAGGGCTGGATTGCAAAAACTGCGTGCCACTCCGTGCGACATCGTTGAGTGCTAGACTGTGTTCTGCCAGGCTGAGTAACTGTTGCAAAAAGTGCACCGTGGTCGTCGAGCGTCGTGCTTTTGGTGCAGTGCTCAGGACATCCATGGCCAATTGCGGCACCCCGGCGCTGCGCCGCGTTGCCGAGTTGGGTGCAGCAGCAGCCAGTTCTAGCAAAAGCTCGTTTAACCTGGCCAAACGAACAAAAAAAAATCCCATGATCAATGCTGGGTCCGGGCAGCGGGCAAGCGAGGCGAATAAAAGCAACACGGCAAGGCAAAGCGAGGTAAAGGGCCGAGACTGGGCGCACCATGTGGCGGGAAGCTTAGCCAGAACCTCGTGCTCACTATTCCAGAGTCTGTGACAGCAAAGGGGCGGGTGGTGACCCATTCGTACACGTTCGTGTTGCAGCTGGACTGCCAGTCAGGCAAGGCGTCACACGACGTACCTTTGACACACGGGCGTCAATGCTGTGGATAAAAGCTCTACGGCACCACGGTGTCGTGCTTGCAAAACCATGGCACGCAGTTGCTCGGCAACTAGGGCATGATCGTCAATCGTAAGAGCACCTCCCCCCGACACGAGCGAGACTTGCGGTACAGGTGACACAGGTGGTGTAGGGGTGGACGCATGCGCAAGCGGAGCTATGGGCGCAGATGATACAAGCCAGCCCAGCAGCAAGCTAATCTCGCGCATGGCCCGCCACGCAAAAATAAGAGCGTACTGGCCCGATGAGTCTGTGACGTCAGAATCGTCATCATCGCCACCCCACTCCGCTCTACAATTTGATGCAATCAAAGGGGTTTGCTTGGCGGTTAGATCGACGCAACTTGGGACAGGCTCGATATTTGACACATGGCGCAGGTCAAGGAGACATCAAGCCTTGCGCTTCGTACCCTTCGGGTGCAGCGCTGGCCACGACAGGATACACGATGGAGATGATCCGCGCAATCAGGTGGAGCAATTCATTGAGTCCCGCCACCCAAGTGCCGGTGACGGGGCAAGGGTTCCACTATCATCCGCCGCGCCCGCAAGTACCATACCACAAGATGAGCACCACAAGAGCGCTTTCAAATATCACGCAGGCACGTCAGGGCACCGATCCCCGACAACTACCTCTCGTTGATAAAACACGCTCGAGTTGAAAGCGGCACGCACCAGATCGACATCAAAGGTTTGAAAGAGGAAGCGACAGCTCTGCAAGTATCCATGCAATGGCACTCGCTCGCCACTGGGCACCGCCGGGTCCTCGGCCCGAGCGACCTAGAATGGCCATGCGCACGGATGAGATGAACAATGCGGCTAAACAATGCTGCTGAGCCACGCGAGCTGTCGAATCCTCTGATACCACAACTCTTGGGACCGGCAGCACAGCATGACACAAACCTCGCGTAACAATTGTTGCAGCAGCCACTTGAGTGCGGCCAGAGCAAGGCTGGGTGCGGACTCAAAGCCAAGTGCATGGCATAGCTTGTCTTGGGACACAGAGTCTACACGCTGCTGATGGCAGGCTCGACACAAAGCAGCCACGGACGTGGCAGGTCCATCAACCGAGGTTGTCCTCGAAGGGGGGCCACTGCGAACCGACTCGGCGCGCGCAAGGTAAGCTGGTTCTTGTCGTGATTGATCAAAACACGTGCAAAGTGCAACAAGCTGTACAGCCGCACACTCAGCCTCGAACCCATATTGGGATCGGAGGCCGGCATGGATGCGCTGTATCAGCAAGGGCAAGGGCCCAGGCTCGTCGAGATCCGATTCTTGCATCCTTCCGAGTCGCCATGGCAAGGCCTGCAAGAGATTGTGAGCTGCCACGCGGTTCACCTCGTAGGCATCGTTGAGCATATCCAATAGTAAGCAGGTTTGTTGGTTGCCCAAGATGGCGTCAACTGTTGCACCGGCCTCCAACCGCAACAAAGGCGCTTGATCGGTTGAGCAAGACCACGCAATGAGTTGATGTACGCTGCTGGACACTGTTGCTACCATGGCCTCCAAGAGCAGCAAACCAAGTGCGCGCCGCTGATAATTGCCATCTGGCGCCAATTGTGCAAAGGCAAAATTCCAGAGCCACACTGCAAAGCGCCGGCAAGCCTGTTGCAAAGCTTCATTCTCAGCAGCATCCTAGAGTTTTGAGATTGCCCCGATTGCCTTGAATGAGCCACATAAAGAGCCACCACGTGCCGGGAGTGCATCAGAATGAATCGCTTCGGTTTGGCATAAAGTCGACCACCACGGTACCTGAAGATGGCCAAGGCGAGTGTCCTGAAGCAACGCTGGCTCAAGACGGATCAAAAGTCGCTGCACCTGCTCCATCACCTCTCGCCGAAATGCGGCGCCTTCACTCGCGTTGTGGATCAAGAAGTGCTCCACTGCCAAAAGGTCAGCCGCCGACGGCGGCAGGGACTTTTTACGTCGGGCTTCACACAGAAAAGCCAATGCGATCAAGCGCAAGCGCTCTTCAGCATGGCACAATACCAGCTACGCGTGGCCCACGGGATTTTAGGATAAGGAGACGTAGAAGCAGAAGCAGGATCAGGGCAAAGGCAAGCCGCGATTAACGAACACCGCGAACAATGACAGAGGTTTCAGAGGTAGCATCAAGCGGCCGAGCTTGGCGCATGACCCCCTGGTAGCATGGGTACCGACGAACCTTGAGCGTATCAAAAGAGACGAGGGCGAGGTCTGCCGCAAAAGAGCCATTATCTTCATCACCAAGAGCAGGAGAATCTTCGCGATCATGCTGTGCCCGTAGCCCCGTATCAGTGATGATACCTGCAGCACGCGCGTGGCGGAGCACGCTCAGCAACACTTCCAAACGAATAGGATCGTGCAAGCAATCTGTGCTTCCAGATCCCTTCAGAGTTTGACAACAGAAGAGAAGTGTTTGCTTATCCACTACTAGGAGCTTGGCCAAGAGCAACTCCATGATTCTCAGCCGCTGGCCCTCCTAGATTGAGAGGAGCACAGACACACATCGATAAAAAGGAGCAGTAGCATGAATAAATACACAAACCGCCCAAGGAGAGGAAGCTGGCGCCAGCTCAAATCAACGAAGTGTACGAGACGATGATACATTCATGCCTTATGCATGGCCTTTTCGCTTGTTTTTCAAGCAACATGAGCGTACCTCGCTGCAACAAAGTTGATCGAGAAGAGGTATCAGCCACCAATGTGCCCAGATCAAAAAGGGCGTAACATGATCCCCAGTCGAGGTGGCGGCTGGCGCTGAGCCAGAGGGCCAGTTCAATGAAACAAGCGGGTGGCGCGAGCACTCGTCCCTATGCCTGGACGCCAAGCGCTCCAGCAAAGAGCAAATGGGTTTGACAACAGACTAGAGCGCGCACATGGTCGTTAGTCCGTGCCCCGGTCCAGTGGCACAAGGTTTTACACGCAAATCCGGCGCAATAGCACTTCGATGCCCTCCCTAGCCTATTGGCACGGTGGCATTTGCACTCGTACCAAGTCTGAAGTGGCCTCGAACAGTTGCTGGGGTAGCCTTTCATAGAGCTGGAGAACCTGGCGCACCTCGAGCCTATATTGTGGAAAAAGCACATTCAGAGATGCGTGAAAGGCTAACAAGCTCACAGATGCGCTTATCCAAAGAAAAAAAATAATAAGACACCCAAATGCACAAAAAAAGCTCGCCCATCGCAGGACCGTACCGTTCGACCAATAGCTGGAGACAAGCGTATTTGCTTTTGTTATCGGCGCGCATGTTCAAGCAGCGTTGCAACATGCCGTGGTAGTAATGGGGTATGGGCGCAGCGTCCACATCGCGAGCAGCTGTGGCGTCGCTGATGGGCGGGGATGGGTAGAGCAGCTCTAAGGCGGCCAAACCCTTACCGAAGAGTGAGCGGCTCTGGTGGCCCACCTTGTCATTGGTTGCATCCCAGCTGGACCACACCAACTCGAGGATCTACCAAATGCGGCAATCCAATAACACGTGGAAGTCAAGCACCGGCCATGCCACTGAGCCGACATTGTTTAGGGCGGATGGGGAGGGCGACACGAGCTCGGCTTCCAAATACAGTCACTGAGCTACATCTACTCACCTTTTCCACGGCACCGTTGTCGAGAAGCCAGGTAGACAGGGTTGATGTGCTTGCATGGGCATTTTGACTAAGCAACGGGTGAGACAACACCACATCAGTATTGCCATGCCGATGTTTGGTAATCAGCCTCATCGTACAAGTGAGGCTTAAAGCAGCGTGCAAGCAAGACTCAAGGATCACCTCAAGTGTTGCAGACAGGCATCAAGCCAAGACTCAAAGGTTTGCAGCAAGCCCAACTGGACGTGAGCGATGTGCGCCACGGAGCTTCTGGGTAAGATCAAAACAGGAAACCAAACGAAAGTAGGTGAGCGGTGCTCTCTCTATGGCCCGCGGCCATAGCAACACGCACATTTGCAAATGATGCAAGGTCTCGTAGATGTCAGTCAAAAGGCCAGCCTGATCACGAAAAAGATAATCTCGGCACATCGCTGTGGTCAAAAGTGCTCTTGCAATACACAGCTGGTGAGAAAGGCCAAGATCATTCTGAGAGTCACGAGCGGTGTCTGTTGCAGCGCTCATGCGTTGCATCAAGGCCGAAACATGCTGGCGGAAGAGTTGACCACCCTCCCTGCGAAAGCAGAAACACGCGGGTCACATACATACAATGAATCGATAGCAGCTCAATCTGGCATTGGCACAGCCACGGGAATTTGACTGGGCCTCAACACACGTACCCATCCTGCTGGGAGTCCATGGCGGCGCCGAGGGCCCAAAACAAGCAGAGAGAAACCGCCATGGTTTTGCCACAGTCGTAATGCTCGTGTACATTTTGCAAGCATTGCCAAACGACGGCTGCCCCACGCTGCGCTAGCCGGAGCACGCCCTCAGCATGCTCTGTTGTGGACCTAAGGGGAGGGCAAATGTCAATAGTACGAAAAAGGAGAGCTGTGCTCACAGCAGAAGTACGCACTCGCAGGCGTTGCGCAAGTATGGTGCAAGTTCCGTGGTAATGTGGCACAAGGCAAGACTCAAGGCTTGCAGCGCTGAGAAGGTGGTGGCAGTGGCCAGCGCGCAGTCAGACAGAGTCATCTTGGTGTCATGCGGCCCAAGCACGTAATGCAAAGAAATATGAACTTGGACTCACTCTCCAAATGCTGGCCTAGACGTCCCGTGAGCATTTCAGGCTGTGCAGCATGCTGTCCCAGGGCCAGCAAAAGGTTTTCCAGCATTTCAAGCAGTCGCTCGAGGACCAGCATGGCGTGGCGTTGTAGGACAGGAACGCCTGAGCATCCAGGGGCAACACGATTAGATGTGCAACAGTGGTGAACGTAAAATGCACATCGACAAGGGCTTGTTGACGCTGCGATGTGTACCTAGATCTTTACTCGTCAGCAGAGCACGCAAGGCTTTGAGGTGGTTCATGTAGAGCTCTTGCTGCACGGTGTGCTCGGGAACAGTGACGGGCATGAACAAGGGCTGTAGGAGAGCACTGTCAGGCTCTTGCGTCTGCGAGGGCGGATGTGCGGCATTGTGTGGGTCAACAGTCAACCGTGCAATATAGTTGCGCTTCTTCTTATTGTACGACTTGATGAAGGACAGCCAAAGCAAGTGAACTGCCCGGGACATCGAGCAGACGAACCAGGGTCGCTTGAAGCATTTTTGCCATGGCATCGATGGCTGCATGAGAGGAGATGTGGGTGGTCACCAGCTTGACAGAGCTAAAGAGGCCAGCGCGCCCATCGGACAAACATGTGTTTGGGGGTTGCAGTCAAGGGATAGGGCAAGTGACAGCAACCGTAAGGCCAGAGCATACCTCAAGACGGCGCGCCGCAGATCATTGTGACTGTGTGGTAAGAAGAGCGCAGCGGTCAGCCCCTGGATCAGCCGTGCAGCATCTTCGCTGGTCAGCTGGCCATCTGGGGTGGATTGCACTCGCTGTCCAATCTGCTTGGGCCACTAGTTTTGAAGCAGGGGCAGGGGGACCCGGGCCGCGACGGTGAGGAGGGTCAAAACTTAGTTCGGTCACGTTTGAGCGAGATGGCTTACTTGTTTGATGTGCTTGGCTTTTTCTCGCCAATCACCAGAAGTGTAGACCTTGGCCCGCAAAAAGGACAAGAGCGGCTGACTTGGCTCACTGAGTTGCTTGACGGCTTCTATCGGTATTTGAGCCAGGGCAAAGCGCAAAGCCGATTCAGAGACGCACAACACCAGCCAGCTGACCGCACCCCTCAGATCATCATCGTTACCTTCCAACAATTCTCCGTAACGCTCAAGGCAGCCGTCTGGCTCCAAAGTTGCGGCCATGGTGACCAAGACGGCAGACTTTGATGTCAATTCGGCTGATCCCCCCGACCCCCGTGACCACAAGCCAGCAGGCGAGTTAGCCAAATGCCGCGCTTGCTGCGGGGCCCAACAACAAGAAACAAGAAGACCTCTCTCGCCAACGACAACGTGCTCTCCTCTCTCCTCTCTCTCTTTCTCTTTCTCGTGCTTGAAAGAACTTTTGTCGTGAATTTTTGATGACAATTTCTTTAATTGCGGCTTGGGTTGCTTTCGGGGGTGGCCAACTGTGGGAGGTGGGCGAAACGGCGTAATTTGCGTCGCAATTGGCACGTTGATGATGATTGTTCGGGTGAATGAGGGAAGGATCGGGATGACTGTTTCGATTTTAAGAGCGCGCAGCGCCTTTGGAAGCCATGTGCTTCATGGAAGTGCCGATTCTATGTCGTATCTATGGTTGCAACGCTTCGCCATGCTGGGGTTGGATCAAATTCAGGAGTTGTTGCCGTGACTCAAGCTCCACCAGGTGACGCAAGTGCCCGGCCGTTTTTCCTATACAGTGAAGAGCCCCAATGTGACGAAACAATCAGTGGCGCAGCTGCAAAAAGAGCTCCGGCAGGGGGCCACGTGCAACACGAGCACCAATCGCACCTCGGGAATGCTTGGCGACGACACTCAATTCTTCACCCGCAAGAGTTACCATCCCCACGCTATGCAAGTCACAATCAGAAGAGCCATGAGCACCGACACAATCTCTTCCATACCCTGCCTGATGATAGGTCCCTTATCATGATCTGGGTCGCTTAGCCCGTACCGTCCAGCGTAGTATTGAAGGATGGCTAGCCGTGAATCGTGATCGGGCAGATTCAGCTTTTGGGCCTGGACAAATACCAACAGAACCGATCAGACAGCAAGCACTACTTGGTGGGCAATGGGCGCCGAGCCGTGCATAGCCAGAGCCGGTTGCAACACACACCCAAAAGCGAAAGCCGCGGGCGATGGCGGGATGCAAATTGGGTAGGCGGGACGTTGAGACGGCCACAAGCACGCCACTGCCTGCCTCGCGTGCCTCGTCCAAACTTGCCATCAACTGTCCAACAAGCTAAGCACACACGCGCGGGTTCCGGGTTGCAGCCGGTTTTCGTCCAGGTGGTAAGGTAAAGGGCAGGATTAAACGACGGAATTCAACCCACGCCCCCCCCAAAGTGTTCATTTATTATTTTTTTTTTATTCGCGCTAAGGACGCACCGACGTTCCCAAGTGATTGTGCGTCGCATTGGGAAAGATGGCTTCTGCATTCTCGAAATGCAGTACGCATGGGGCCAGCGCTCGGGCTCGTTCGAATGAATCCCGCAGATTGCGTTCAGCACGACCAACCTACATTAGCGCCGCACAGGCGCAGTCATTTTTGAGGCGCGAATCCGCGAGTCGTGTAGGCATGCACCCACGCTTCCTGCATTCCGGTTGGCAAGCCATACCGCACTTGACATGATGTCAGCCGCGTTGACCACGATGACTTGCATATGCAAACGCTGTGCTAGGGCGTGCACGCATGCAGTTTTGCCATTCCCTGCGCGCCAAAGCCTGGGGGTCAGCAGGTCCCACAATAGCCAGCACGACCAGCATCGAGCATGCACGGGTCCAACGCACCAGTAGGACTGAAGACCAGGAGATTCGAGTTGGCTGTCAGCGTACCTGTCCTGCCAGCGGCCAGCCTAATTCGGAAGCACCCCACATGAGAGCCCCAGACTTCAACACGAGTGGATCAAAACATGTGCCAAAGTGTGCCGGGCCCCAGGGGCGTAGGCTTGCCCAAAAAGTCGTCCACGCACCAGTCGGACCAAGTTTGAACCAGCCCAGCTTCCAGAGCGGCTTTCTCGTCATCGAAGCCACACCAAGAACCCCAATTGCACGTGATCTGTGAATCTGCGGCCCTTACTGCAGGCAGCAGGCCTCGCGCCGCACGCCCCTGGCCTGCCGCCTGCAAAGCAGCCTCGATGGCAGCATCATTAACGTCTGGTCCCTGGCAAGCTAACAAGCGCCCGACGCGTGCAACCGCGGCGCTCGAAGCTGCAGATAATACCATGGCCACACGGCGCAACATTGGTAGCGGCGCATCGGGGCAGGTGCTTTGCAGCTACCAAGCAAGTCATACACGTGCACAGCACATATCAAAGAAGCGGAATTCGCGAGAGAAAGAAAAAAGACAAAACGTTGCGAGTCGTCTTATCCTGCCATTTCAGCATGGCTTGCAATTTGGGGCATACCGTGGCAAGGTGGTTGGCCAAGCTGGGTGCACGTGGTTCAATCCAGAGGTCAAAAGCATTGCGCAGATTGGGATGAAGGCGAGCTGCGTCGCGCACAGCCGCCACAGCACACACGTTCGCCGGGAGGGTTTTAAGGAAAGCAGCCAAGGCACGGGCGTCGCCAGCATGCCGATCATCCTGTCAGGAGATGCCGGCCCGTGAATGAGGCGGGTAATTGGTTCGATTCATCGCACATGCAAAAAGCCGAGGAAGGAAACATATTCGGGTGGACATATCAGGAGGGCAACGCACTGCATGGAAAGCACCATCATCGTCGTCCTGAGCCTCGCAAAAGTTTTCAAGTGGTCGTGGCAGGATCACAACCGCTGGTTGGCACTGAAGGGCTAGCGCTTGAACCTGGAATGGAGACCAGAATGAACCCGAGATTGTCAGCCCATGATCAACTCATTTGTGCATCGCCTGGCTATAATGTAGGTCTTTGTCCAGACCTCGTCGATCAAGTCTTGGTTCAGAGGGCCCAGAACGTTCATGTCCAGCGTTGGGCAACCTAGTAAAGTCAGTTTCACCCAGGTGACGCTCGAGTGAGGTTTGTTTACATCAGCCTGCGACTTTGACTCTGTCCAGGTCACGGAGCACGCACCCAGCGCTACTGCCAGTGTACGGATGGCGTGAAGCTTGCCGGACCCCAGTTGATCAACGATGATGATGCTGCTTGGCGTGAACGGAATGGTCTATGCACTCACGACCACCATGAACAAAGGAAGCTGACTGGACATCATTGGGGTCGGGGTCAAGAAACAAAACAAAACAAGACACAAAAAACGAAACGCAGGCGGGGGTATGTTGATGGGCACCCCGTTAGAAACCCCACCTGGTCTTTGCTGCTTGCCAGGTCGGCGCCTGTGACGGCATGGCATCGGGCTAAAAGTGCCTCCGCCAACCACTCATAGCCCTGCGGCAAGGTGAAGCATGGTGAGGCAAGCGTGCAAGGACTCACAGTCAGCTCAGGCCAAACATACCGCTGGTAGCGTTGTAGCACATTGACGTAGGCGTTGGGCGATAGCCACTGCGCTGGTCTCTGAGGTAGCAGGAGGTGTTGCAAAAAGGTACTGGTTGGCAGCGCGCAAAGGGGCTGGCAGCAGGACCACTTTGGTACGGTGATCCACAACATAAAGGGCGGGCAATGCCGGCATAGGCTGGGTGGGCGCAAGAGCGCAGTCATAGGCCCTTGTGCCCAAAAGCATATCGGGCAGGTAAAGGGGGGGAGCGGCGCTGGTGGGCAAGAACATGCCAAACAACTGCTCGATAGCTACTTCAAGCGGACAGGTCAATCTGCGATGGGAGCGAGGGTGAAGTGTCAGGGCTTGGTAACGTCTATCAGAGAGACTAAAACATGCACATTTCTGGCGCGCGTACCGCCAGGATGCAGTTGTATCACCGACAGCCGCAGTCTGGGGGTTCTCCACGGGGCAGAGGTACACGTGGGCAAGAGGATGTGCCGCGGCTGCACTCTGAAAGACTTGAAGAGAACAAGTTTGTGATTTCTGCTCTTGCACTACTACTGTGGCGGGTTCACCAAAGAGAAGCGCCCAAGTCGATGTGTCCACCTGTACCACCTGGTCTCCGCGTCCGCCTCGGCCAACATCGCTGCCAACCCCACTCGTGTCCTCGGCACGACACAAGGCCTGTCGATCGCCTCGCTGCAAGCTCAAGACACAAGCATCAAGATTGGCGGCCGTCAAGCCAAGCTGAGTCATGAGACTGCGCGACAGGCCAAGCATAAAGGGGCTCAGCTGTGCCTCCAGGCGCACCCCACACTCGACCACACGCCCCATCCTGTACTGGGAACACCCTGTCACTCTCTCCGCTCACGGAAAAAAAAAAAAAAAAAAAAAAAAAAAAAAAAAAAAAAAATTGTGCTGACAAATGTTTCGGATCTGCTGTCTGACAAATCAATTCACACAAACCACGCAAATTGTCTGGGTTTTTTTGGTATTGCATCCTGTCTGTGTTGAGTCAGTTACCTCCTGCATTGGAGTGCGCAGTGTGCATGTGGAGCGTTGTTGCATCCGTGTGTGTGCTTGGCGATTTGAGGTGCGGGGTGAAGGAACGGTGTGCGCTGGCTTGTTGGCCCTGGGCGGCCTGGTGCTCTCTGACTCGGCTTGGTCCTGCTGTCGCGGGGTTGATGCTATGGGGTTGCTGCGCTCATGTTGTTGGGGTTTTGTGCAACTATGTGTCTGGCTGCCAATTTAGACACCCGAAAACGCAATCATGAAGGTCATCGTGGTTGGCGGCGGCTTGGTGAGTCAGAGCCGCTTCAGAGTCGTGTCAACCCCCTATGCTTTCACCAAGACATCCTGCAATCGTGCATCGTAGGTCGGCGCCCTGGAAGCCGTTTACATGGCCCGTCGTGGTCATGAGGTGCACGTATATGAAGGCCGAACTGGTGCGAGGGTATTGGCCGCCTTGTCGTTGGGCTCCAGTCTGCTCGGCTCAACAGCACAGTTACCGTCTTCTCATTGTTTGGTTGCCCTAATGCTTCTTCGTCAGACATTCGGAAGGAGCCTCGTTATTCAGGCTTGTCCATCAACTTGGCCCTCTCGGTGCGCGGCATTGCGGCACTGCGAGAAGTTGGCGTCGAAGCAGAGGTCAGACACCCAGCACGCTGTGGTCTCGACCACATGGTCATGCCGCTCAGCCTACTCATACCCCCTGCGCTTTTGATCTCTTCCCGACGCCCCTTTTCTCACCAAATTGTTGGGCTAGATTGTCAACGCTGGCATTCCCATGCACGCGCGTATGATCCACAGCCATGATGGCCAGCAGTCGAGCCAGCCTTATGGTACTCAAGGACAGGTATGGCGCGCCAGTCGCGAGATCGCCGCGTCATTGGCTGAAATTGGCTCGTCAGTCGCTCGCCTTTGACCGACAATGCGCCTTTGCAATATGCTCTGGGATTGACTCGGTTAGGCCATCCGCTCCATCGATCGCCGCAACCTGAACGAGCACCTGCTCTCCGCTGCCGAGGGCTTGCCGAATGTGCACTTGCATTTTGAACATAAGCTGCAACGTGCTGACACCAAGAGCAACACGCTTGTCTTCAAAACGTAGGTCTCTTCGCTCTGCGCTGGCAGGCGATCAAATCCTTGCCCATTCCCTTTTGCTATCAACCCAGCGACACATCACCAACTCCGCCGCCCTATTTTTTTCGTGGATTAGACCCAAGGGTGAAGTCAAGGCCACCGGTGATTTGATCATTGGCTGCGATGGTGCCCACTCTCAAGTCCGCCGCGGCTTGATGCGCAGTGATCGGTGCGACCTTGGACCTTTCTCTTGCATGGCCACATGTTATAGGTCACAACGCAGCTTTTAAACTCTCCAATCCTCACTGCTTGCGCTGCTTCGTGCATTGTATTCAGTGTCAACTACCAACAGCGCTACATTCCCCATGGCTACAAGGAGTTGACAATCCCCCCTGGTCCCGATGGTTTGTTATTGTTCGGCGTGCCACCTACAAGTCGAGCCTCAAGCAAGAGAGTAGCTGAGTGGTTGCTGGTTTGCGATAGGCGACTTTCAAATCAAGGCCAATTTCTTGCACATTTGGCCTCGCTCGACCTTTATGATGATTGCGCTCCCCAACCAGGTTTGTTGGTCATGTGTTCTCTCCGGTCCCCCCAAAACGCCTCACATTGTGAAAACTCACTCGTGTCTTTTCAACTGTTCTCTGCACATGCAGGATAAGACGTTTACCGCAACCTTGTTCATGCCGTTTGACAAGTTTGATTCGATCAAAACAGCCGTGCGTACAATGCATGCACACATGCACACACGTTTTATGGAATTGTTCATGTCACATTGCTCCGTGCTCGCAGGAGGATGTGCTGGAGCTTTTTGAAGCCGAGTTTCCGGACAGCATTCCCCTTATTGGCCGGTTTGTTCAAGCCTCATAAAACACAGCACCTAATAGAGCTGCTTGTTGGGCCACACGCCTCATCCTCACTCGGATGTACCTTTTTGGTAGCGAACGCCTGGTGAAGGATTACTTTGAGAACCCAACTGGCACGCTCATGACGGTCAAGGTAAAGGTTCCCGAAGCTCTTTTCACTTTCGCATCCTTGCTCCAAACTGTCCCCTTCTCTTGCGTGCATACTGACCATGCTCGGTGCTCGATGAACTGCTGTTTCGATGGATGCAGTGCGATCCTGTGGGCGCTCGTCGAACCATTCTGATGGGCGATGCGGCGCACGCTGTTGTCCCTTTTTATGGACAAGGCATGAATGCGGTCAGTCTGACGCGCCCGCCATCTCTCTTTTGCTATGATTTGCCGCCATGATGACAATCCATGCTTGGGTGGCTTGAGTAGGGCTTTGAAGACTGCCTCGTCTTTAACAACTTGCTTGAAAAGCATGCAAATGACATTGGTGAGTCCGTATCAACCAGCCTTGACCGTTCTGTATGATGGCAGAGATGCCTACTAGCAATAGGAGCTGCGCTCATCTTCATGCCACCGTCCCACAGATGCTGCCGTGGCTGACTATAGCCGCTCTCGAGTGGCTGATGTGCATGCTATTGCTGATCTGGCCCTGTACAACTATGTTGAAGTGAGTTTACATCACGCACGGAATGTGACTGGATGCTGGCTATATCATCTCATTTCGTTGCGACTCGGCCCGTGGTACCCATCAGATGCGCGACCTGGTCAACTCGCGCTGGTTCCTCTTTCGAAAGAAGGTCGACAACTTCTTGCACGCGCTGATGCCCAACACCTTTATTCCCCTGTACACCATGGTCACCTTTTCGCAAATCCCGTACGCCACCGTGGTGGCACGAAGCAAGCAACAGGCACACACGGTACGTTCTTGCTGTGTTGGTGTTCCATGCTTTCGTCCGCAAAGGCCGTCTCGGCTGTACTGGCTACCATGCTAACATGATTGGCCATTGCATTGATCTCATCTGTAGATTGACACTGCCCTGACTGCACTGGCTGCAACCGCTGTGGGCGGTGCCGCCCTGGCAGCCTGGCGCTACTGGCGGCTGTGATTAGCTGCCTCTGACGGCTCCCCTTCTTTCTTTTTCTTCCCTGTTCTCATGTCATCCTCTCTGCCCTTTTCTCTCCGTTGAATTCACCACCAATGCTTGAACTTTTTTTTTTCTTTTTTTGTTTAAAGTCTATTGTTCCACCAAATTTCGAAAGTGAGCCATTACTGGCCTAAAATCCCAAAGGGCGTAAGCAGGCGGCAATGCTGTCGCCGATTTGCCAGAGGCAAGTCCCGAAGCAATCGCCCCGGCTCTCCATGACCTTTGTGCGCTCGATAAACCATTTGCCGAAGCCACCCATGTACAAGCCTGCTGTCGTGGGCATGACTGTATCCTGCATGATGACGATACCTTGATGCGCGCCGAGTGACACGATATACACGCGCGACCAGTTGCTGGGCTCATGCCCCAGAAAGGTGGGCCACGCGTGATGCTGGCGAACACTGCACCAGCTGGATGAGAGTGTCAACTGTTCTGCCATGTGCTGAGCCACGGCCATGCCCCCCCAGTTGGCCATCTGAGCCGTGCGCACCGCAAGCCCAGGATGTTCGCAGATGTCGCCGCAGGCATAGATGTTATCGGCCTCAAGCAGCTGAAAGTGCTGGTTGACCCGCAGGCTACCGTATGATGAGGCCGCTGCAAGTAAAGCCGGCGAGTTTTTGGCATACTCGGGCAAAACCTTGCGTCCGCCAGTGCACACAAGGACCAAGTCAAAGGTCAGGTCTTTATTCTGCTCCAGGGGTAACCGCATGCGTCCGTCTGGAAGCGTTTCAATTCCATCCAAACGTGCCCGTGAATTACAATGTAGATGGCATCCATGTTGTCGCAGCCAATCTTCAGCCATGGTGCGCGCTCGAGGGGGCATTTCCGTCAGCAGGTGCTCCTGTTTAAAGACAAAAGGATGCGTATCAAATTAAGGACGCACAGTCGTGGCTCCGCTGAGAAAAAAAAAAAAAAAAAAAAAAAAAAAAAGTGCGTCACCATCAACTCTACCTACGCTAGGGTAGAAAAGGTGAACTTGCTTCTCGGGATAACGCTCAACTAGCTCAGCAGCCAGCTCGACGCCAACGGCGCCGGCGCCAATGATAGAAATTGTGTCGCTTGCGGCGAGACGTGCCGCACGCTCCTACATGCACGCACGACAAGATGTGACCACGATCACCAGGGTCAGGTGAGTGACCAGCATGCAAGCCATACTGAATGAAAGCGGCTTTCTTGCCTCAACGATCTGCTGTCGTCCAATGACCGTGTGCGCACGAGGCATAATGATGGCGTCAGAGTAGTCCACAAAGCCGGTTGCCAGAACCAGGAAATCGTAGTCGAGACAAGCCTCGCTGGACGTGCCATTCGCTTGGACGCTAAAGGCATAGAAGGCACCACCCATGGCGTTGGCAAATGTAAACTGCACCAATGAACGATGTTTTCATCGCCACAGGACGGCAGCAGTGAAAATTGTTCAGCAACAGGGTCTTACGTCTCAAGCTGCAGCTGCTTCTTGTCGGTGTTGACGGCCTTTAAGTAGGCCTGGATGTGCTGGATGCGGCGCGGAAGCTGATCATAGTCAAAGATGAGGCGTTGGTGCCGCTCAGGGCGTACGAAGCTGTGCAATACGCCTGGGGTATACTCAAAGTACTCGCGCGGCTCGATCAAAAGCAGCTCACAATCCTCCGAGCTGGTCAAGTTGCACAGGTGGTGCAGGCAGGCCAACCCACCAAACGCTCCGCCAACAACCACAATCTTCGGTGCCATGGCCGCTAGAACCAGTCGGTGCTGCACACTTGCGCTTTCCTACTTATCCTGCACCCTCTCACCCACTCGCCCTGAGCTAGGGTAGACACATGAACTATCTCGGAACAATGACCTTCAGGCACCATCAAGCCAGCCAGCTCAGACCTTCTCGCATTGCTGCCCGCGCAGGCAAGAAGAGAGAGGCAGAGAGAGAGAGAGAGAGAGAGGGCTCCGACACCTTTGAAATAAAAAAAAATTAAAAATAAAGAAGGTCATCATAATTATGATGTCAGAATCTTAATTCTTGACCATTCGGAATCTCTCTCTCTCCCATGTATTCCTTTCAAACAATTCTCTGCTCGCTCTCTCTCTCTCTCTCTCTCTCGTGTTCACCTCTCTCTCTCTCTCTGTTCGTCTCTCTCCTTCTCAATTTGGCAACCAGGCACAAGCACAATGGCAGGCATCACAGCGGGGAGTTTGAGTGACAAGCTGCGCGAGGGCTTGCAGGCTTCGCACGTGGAGGTTTGTACACGCGTGCCTGTCGTCGTGCGTGTGGGCTGACACACGTGCTCAGCTGGCAGCTTGCGGGCGACCTCATCATGGGCGATCGCCTGCCTGGCTGCATCTGATTCAGGTCAAGGACACCTCAGGCGGCTGCGGTCAGATGTTTGAAGCCGTCATTGTGTCGAGTGCTTTTGAGGGCAAGAAAGTCCTGGAGAAGCACCGGTACGATCCACCCCTCATCGCTCCAGTCGGTGGCTTTGGACCTTTCTTGCTCACAAACATGAACGTTCAACGCACCTTTAGCATGGTCAACGCCTGCATCGCCGATGAACTCAAGCAGGTGCATGCCTTTTCTCAGGTGAAGTCAACCACGCTTGGCTCTTCACGTGCAGACGCACTGGGAGCCAAATCTGCACCTTCGCTCAAAGCTTCCTCCTCCTCGGCCGCGATACCGCTGCACGAATTGGCCTTTTTGCTGATGTCACGCTTGCCGCCCCCACCTCGTCCTTGCCTGCGATTTTCCTTTTTAGAAGTCTTACACGCCTCAGCAATGGGAGCAGATGCAGTGAGCACCCACTGGCGCTATGATGCTCTTTGCGAGCCCCGCCTCAGCATTCAACAGAGTGGTTTTGGTTTTTGTTTTTTGGTTTTTTTTGTCCACTATGCTCCGGTCGCTTTCCTTCGACCGCCTGTTCTCGGTCCGCCTCATCTTGGCTGGTTTAGCCTGCTTGCACCGCACCTACACAACAAAGTGTGGCGGCGCAGCCAAAGCAATCTCATCATTGGGCCCTACATCACAGCCTGCCGTTTTCCCCCAAACTCAAATCGATTAGTTGATAGTCGAACTGCCTTTCAGTCACAAGGCTGCAAACCACTCAACGCACACAGAATAGCCTCTGGTACATTGCAAAGCTATAAGGATGCGAGAGAGGCCGAATCTGGATGGTCATTCCCTTTGGAAGCAAGGCTGCTGTCAAGATCTTCCCCGTCCTCGTCTTCGCTGGCCAAGGGTACTGGAGGCGCCACTTGATCGGATGCATTCCCGCGGCGGCGAAACATTCCGAAGACGCCTGATCGCGATGTGCGAGTGTGCAGGTTTTCTTCCGAGCCACTCGCATGTTTTCCAAGGAAGAGCCTCCGCTTGTCTTTGCTCTCTATCCGAAGCAATACGCATGCGCACCCAAACCGTCATGTCCCGATGTGTGTATCCCGCCTGCTGACACACACACACCACACACACACACACACACACATCCCCCTCTCTCCGTCGCTTCCCCTCCTCTCTCTCTCCAGAGCGAGAGCGCGCGCTCGCAGCGCAAGCCAAGTAAATGGGACGTACTCGAGGATTTGGCTTTGTCGTGACGCCCCGAGTTGCTGTCCGATCGGAATAGTGACATCTTGTGGCCAATTGCCTACACACAGAAACACCAAGAGACAATTTCAACTGAATGCATCAGACCCGTTTCGCCCTGGCAACAGGAAACGACTAAGGCGATCCCGGCACGTACCTGTGCGAGGACGTGCCCGGAGACATCGGCCTTGTACTTGCGCAACATGTCGGTGGGCGTGCAGGTCTCGCTACGCAAGCACAACCACAGTTGAGCAAACTATCGCCACATTCCTTCCCGATCTTTTCGCCTTCAAACCTGCAGCTTCGACTGACTTGTGATACTCAAAAGTAGGGACAGACATGACAAAATTGTGAATGTCACCAATAGCACCGTCCGCCTTGAAGCTCACGCAAGCTTGCAGCGTGGGGATTTTTACAAACAGAAAGGTTGTGTTGCGCTCCGCGCGCTCACGCATGGCCTCAATGTTGTCCCGCAACCGCATGGCAGACATTCTGTTGCCCCAACACGCAAGCAACTCAGATTAGGGGTCAGCCACAGAAGAAAGGCATGCGTCAGGAGGGCATATCTGGTCAGGCGCGGGTCGCGGGCTTCCCCTCACTTGGTTCGTAGCTTTCGAAGCGAGCGAACATCCGAATCGGCACGCTCGCGCATTGACATGCGCCGACGGGATGGTGCTTCGGCTGCGCCCTTGTCCTTGTCTTCATCGATCGCGAAAAACCGTTCCACCTCTTTCACCAGCCTGATCAAAGTATGTCAGGATCGTGCCACGCACGGCCAAACCATGGTATCATGAGGCAGGCAAACACAGTGGACTAGAGTGGACAAGAATGGCCAATCACTCACCGGCCTGAGAGCTGCACCAGCAGTGGACAACAGTTTAGCTCAGTGTGCTCAACCACGGTGATGCCACCGACGGGCGCCGCTTGGCGAGTGTAGTAGCGCATCATTTGATTGCGGTCCACACATGCGGCACCATCTTTGCCCTGGTAGCGCCCAAGAATCACGGGGTACCTAGGCACACAAGTCAAATTATATCATGTCTTGCGCACTGGTAAACCTCAAGCGCATTTGTCTTAAACCATCATCATCGACCCCGACTCACCTCTCGTTGGGTAGGCCGTTGCGCACGGTGACATCGGCCACCTCGTACTGGGTCTCACCCGCACCATTGCTGTGTGATACACGGCTGTACGAAAGATGGCTGCTGTGACTCTCAGCGATCAAGTCAAAGGGTGCGTCTGACGTGCGCATTAGCCAAACCCAGTTATTAATCTCGCTCCGCAACACGCCCATGTGCTCCAGATCCTGTGGCAGATAAAGAGGTAGGTCTGAGCTCGAACAGCATGACCTTAGCCCTGCAGGCGTTGCAAGACCTTCAACTAGGCAAGCGCATGCTTCAGAAGTGTGTGCCTTTCAGGTCTGGGACACACCTGCGTGTAACTGAGCTCGCCCGGCACAAAAGCAGCCTCGCGCAGAGACGTCACCTTGATGCGCAGGTCACGCTTGGCCAATAACATCAGCCGCTTGGCCCGGCTCCACTCCTGTGTAGTCATGCCGGCCCGTCATACAAACCGTTACAAACCAGACGCTCGCCCGCAAGGACAGATGTACAGACCTCAGAAAGTCGCTTCATGTCGTTTGCGGTTGCGATGGCTGCAGTCCTCTCCGCAGTGTTAGTTCCGGCCACGTCGGATCCCTGGGCACGGCGTAGCAGCCAGGCTTCCCGCTCTAGCAAAACCAACCGACGCTGTAGTTGCCGGACGGACACTTGTCGACTATGTACCTGCTGGCCACGCTCCTCCAGCCCTTGATGCTGAAACTGGTTGATGTATTGGTGCGTTTCTTGACGATCCCGCACTTCCTGCTCCACATCGTCCTTGGCCAAGAGCAGCTCATACATGACATCCTGCAGCATGGCCCAATGCGCAGACGTGGTTTCCATCTTGATTTTATCGTGGTGAACGTGAATGGTGTCGTAGAGCTCCTCCTGTGTGTCAAATATGTCATCAAAACGTCCTTGTTGTAAGGTACGCAGGCGGCGTGCCTGCCGTCGTGACAGGCGTGCCGCTGCCACAGCATCGTGATAATACGTCACATTGACCGTACGAAGGAGGCATGGATGAACCACTCGCCACAACAGACCCTCCAAGTCCTCGTCGCTGGCATCAATCAGGAATCCCGGACGTTGCACCAAACTACGAGGTAGCCAAACTGGTCGGCGATGCTCATGCTGCACAGCAAAGTACTGAAGGTCCTCGTGGCGACCCTTGAGCGATTCTTTCATATCAAATCGACCCTGGCGATATGCCAAAGTATGATTGCGTTGCTCCATGACGCTGCGCTCCGCAGTTAACACGAGCTGGAGCGAAGTGCCTGTGACAGGGCCCTGGAGCCAGATTTGCGGTTTAACAAACTCAACCAAAAACTTGTGTTCCTCCGTATCCGACTCCAACTGAAGCGCAGCAAACGGGTCTGAGGTGGTCGTGGCATCTAGTGATGTAGCTGTGTCGTCCAGCAAAGTGATCGGCTGAAATGCAGTCGGTGACTGTTGCAGCAAACAAGCACCATGCACCGTGAGCATGCAACCTGGCATTCGTCGGCTTGTACATGCAGCAATACATGCAGCACGCGAGGGAACAGCAACTAACCAACGGACTATCCTGTGCCACCAGTTTTTCGAGGGCAGACTCAAGACTGGGCGTTGACGAACTGGAGGCTTGCCGAGTACGTCGTGGCGTGCCCTCGAGACCCTGTCCTTCCTCTCGCCCAGATGCCACGGTAATTGGGCGAAGAGCTTCGGGTGATAAGTCAAAGCGCAACAATCGCTGCTCCTTGTATGCGCGATAGATCGGCCCAAGAATCTATACAAGGACAATTACCACAAATGCCCGGATGCCCCAACAATTGAGTTGGACCCTAACAAGCATGCCTCGAGTGGCCAGCCGACAAAAGCTTCACGCAAAACAACAGAGCAATTGTTGGCCCAAAGCCCTTGTAAAACATCGACTGACCCTTTTGACGTTCCAATTCCACGACATGCGCATGTGAACCAGCTTCACCCACTGCACAAAGGCGTGGCCGTCCTCATTGAAATGCGTTTGAGGTTGAAGGACCACCTTGGGTTCCGGGTGAGAAGAGACGAGCTCGGCGTCATCCAAAAGCATGCCAATGTCAAACGTTCGCTGCGAAGTCGGACTTGGTGAGGTGGCACGACTACTCATGAGCTGCCGCAACAGAAGCGCCCGCGCTGCAGAAGGCGCTGGTTGTGATGCCGTTGACCCGGCATGCTTGATTTCCTCGGCTGTATCAGGCCGCATGCTTGTGGAAAAGGATCGCTGCAGAAGCTCTTGGGCACCCACGGCCTGGGACATGACCTGATAAAAGCATTCGTCCGAATAAGCATAGTGATACCAGGTCTCCTCGTCAAAGGTGAAGGCGTCGCCGTCCACACTGCAATCCACGGGTATGCCGGAAGCGTCGAGATCGGTCTGAGAAAGAGGCAGATCCAACACACGACGAATATATGTTGCCCGTGTGCGGCACACGGCAGTAGCTTTGCTCACGGAGTCGATCACCAGCTCTGGATTGTAGAGCGTGGTTGTTGGGTCATCGGCACGTTCCACTTGGTGGGATTCATTGCCCATCACGCACATGTGGCAGTGCGTCATTTGCGTCTCCGCGTGTGTGAGCACCCATTCTAGGCTCGGCCTATCCACACGTCATGGACACATATTAGTCAGTCGTGACAACGCGCCCCACCGGGTGTGAAGCGGGAGGGCAATGATGAGTGGGCGTCTGAGCGGGTTGGGGTCGGGGACGTGGGCCTTATTGACGTAATACATATGAACGCTTGTCTGCCGTGAGATCAGGGCAAAGAAAGTGCCAGAAGGTGACGACGCACCTTAGCTTGAGCGATCGCTCGTTGTTGTGACGCGATGGCAGTGCAAGATGGGCGTAGAGGCAGCGCAGATCCAAGTCATCCGTTTCTGCAAACACGCCTTGTTGGCGAGAGAATTGATTGTAGTAGAGCACACTGCCTCGTGGTGCGTGTACTTGCATTCGCACGATTCGAAGATGCTCACTCAGTAGCAACGGCCACGACGCATTGGGCAACAGGTAGCGCCTCGTACCGGCTTCGAAAGCGAAAGTCGCCGGCTTTGTTCACAGCCCATTCAGAAGCAGGCTTGAGCACGCCGCCTTTGGCAAACAAATTGCCCCGGACGACGGGCGATCCAAGCGTCCCCAGGCCCTCTTGCAGGCGCCGGCACCAATGCACGGTGCTCCCATACATCAGCAGAGCCGGTCCATCATGATCCTCCGGCGTGCTGTGCATGACAACATCCATGTCGAGGCGCTCAGATCTAAAGCCCTCCAGGACATCAAAGTGGGCAGGCGCTGACTGCACAGAAGCCGCTTCGCAACGATGGTGATCATCGGGATCATCTAAACATCAAGCCAAACGCCAGGATTTTGATTAAATGAAAACAGCTGCAAGAGCAGGATGTCAAGATGCAACAAACCAACATCACAACCTAGCACAACCGAAGCAACTGAAGCCAGCATTGACAGGCCAGACCCCCACGTACATGTGGCCAGCCAGTGCAGATAGATATCGAGACGCATGCCTCGCCACTCCATAAGCGGGGTTTGATCAAATTTGTTGTCACAATGGAGTATCATCTCCAGATTGCCGTTCCAGCCAAGCTGGGCATGATACCAATAGGCCGAGCAGGGTTGAACCTGCCGCCAAAGAAGGAGCGTACAGATCAAGACGAATGAGCCAAACACAGCCCGGCGCATGAGGCTGCGACAAGCGACAACGTCGTTGGAGTTGGGCGTAGATTCCACGCAGCTCATACCCGCATAATGAGGCGCTCGTCAAAGTTGGTTGGATCTTTGGTGAGGACGTTGATCATCTCAAATTCGCCAAGTGTCAGATCCAGGCTACCGTGACGCAAAAATCTGTTGCAAAAGTCGCAATAGGGTGAGCGTGCCATGAATAGAATGTCACAAAACCCAAGTGCAACCGCACGGTGTATCATGCACGCTAGAGCCAACAACACGCACCGAGCTCGATCAAACCAAGGCGTCGGTGGGGAAGGATCTACGCCGGAACCGATATCCAAGAGCTCGAAGACGACGCTGGCTCGAGCCACCAGTGCATCATAGCAACGAGACCATCCCAAGCGCAGGGCTGTACATCCCCGCCGCCACAACGCCAAGCGAGTACATATTTCCAGTCAGCCATGCCGGTTTTTTTGGTTTGTTTTTTCCCAGGTGTCGGCCAAGGAATGGTTGCGCTTTGGCTGGCAGTATGTCAAAAGAACGGGAAGGAAAGATGACTTACCATCGCCCGACACATCGAGAGCGTGATACAGCTTGGCGGGCGTGACGCTGCGTGCAAAGGTGACGGAGTCGCCCGTATCCAGCTGCAAATTAACGTTGTGGGCGGCATAGGGCCCAGGATTGGGCGAGATGATGGCAATCGTGCCATGGAGGGACATTGACTCAAACCGAAGTAGCGGAAGCCCTGCATCAGCCACCTTGACGGTCATGGTATTCATGTGCATGCCCACCTTCCTATTGAAAGACACATAGCAAGAAACGTATTCACGGGAGAGGGTGCCCAACAAGATAAAAGGATGGAGTCAGCTGGCCATCTGCAAGCTACGACATGTGCGAGCGTCTTTTACACAAGCCATCGGCAAATACGAGGCGAGGTCTCGCTGTGTGGCTGGGCACCGTTGTTCGAAAAGTCCCGCCACCCAAGCGAGACAAGACATACCTGACGGTACTGGTGCTGATCCCGGCAGTGTACTCTTTGTGCGTGCGAGGTCGATCTAACGTCTGAATGAGGTGTGCTAGTCCGCCGGGTGGGTTGAAGTCGAAGAGAGCAATGCGCAGGCCTTCGTAGGTTATAGTCATGTAGTTGAGTGGTGCGACCTGGAATGCCGTTGCCCAAATCAAGGACCATGAGATGCAAACAGACAAACAGCGCGCTTCAAGGCTGAGAGCCAGATTGACAGTGAATACTGCTTCAACTGCCATGCCCATCTCAGGAGTCTGCCACAGACCTTGCTCTGGCGCAAAGCCTGAACGAATAGTTCGCTAGTCTTTTGATGAAGCGCTGCATAAATGGCAGCAATGCGCTCCTCGCTCGCTTCACCTGCAGCCTACGAGGGACGGTCGTCAGCAAAGACAAGGATGCGTCATCTCCTCCATCAAGGGGACGACACATGCTGGTCCCAAACGTTGGCAATAGAGGAAGCGGATACCTTCATGGCTTGAATACGCTCCTCCAAGCTTTGCTCGCGCGATTCCTGTACAACCCAGCCCATGGTGGTCCATTGACAACGGGTGTTCATTGCGTACACATGTGCAACAGGACGCTCAGCCCCACTGATCTGCAAGCGGATGGTGGTTAACTTCAAAACGCACCTTCAGGTCCACTTCATCTAACCAGGTACGCCATGTGCGGTGGAGGCACCGCTCCAAGTCCTGAGCTGGAAACACGATGCGAACGGTCTGAAAGTCGAGCAGAACTGACAACCCTGACTCTGGTGAGGTTGGTGGCGCAGGGTTCTGAGTTGCAGAACCGGCATCTGCGGGCCTGGCAGCTGTACGAGCATGCTGCTGTGCGGCATTGACAGACTGCTTGATCCGCTCGAGGCCTACACCAACGTCAGTCTCATGGGGCGCGGTCAATGTAATCGTGTGCGCGGCTATTCGCCTGTGCGAATTCACATGCGGGGCCCAGGCGATCAGACCAGAATCAGCGAGCAGGATGGGGTGAAACAGGAATATGCAGAGTGCGCTGGAGGGATCAGTCTAGGGTTAGGCAAGCTGTTCCCCTCGCGTCGGCACGTACAGAACAGCCGTCGCGTCGACCGGACCAAAGACCAGATCCATTTCACTGGGCGAGTACAGCTTGTGTGATTGAGCTTTTGTGCGCAAGGTTTCCACAAATAGGGCTCGCTCGCGAGCCACGCCTGCCTGATCATGTGCCAGTGAAATGGACAAATTCTCCGCCTATGAAAAATGTATGGTGAGTCAAGAGTGCATCATGCATCAAACTTCAACAGGGGGGGGTACCAGCACCTGTCACACTTTCAAAAGCAGCTGCGAGGACACCAAATGCCCAACCGCACCTTGCCCAGCTGCAGATCGTCCAGGCGTAATTCTGCTCGGCCATTGACGAGGCAAGCCGGCTCAGCCTCGAGCTTTTGCAGCGCGCCCTGCACACTCAAGCCAAGCTGTGTAGT
This sequence comes from Monosiga brevicollis MX1, assembly GCF_000002865.3. NCBI lineage: Eukaryota > Choanoflagellata > Craspedida > Salpingoecidae > Monosiga > Monosiga brevicollis. The sequence goes on from NW_001865054.1 coordinate 359,228, forward strand.
GCCTGCCTCCAGCACGACTTCGAAGCGCGCCAGTGGGCACGAAAAGAAACACTGGGCTGACATGTCTGCTTCAAGCGTCTTGCTGGATGGCATACGTTGTGGTGGACATGAACTTGGCGGTGAGGAGGCCGTACTACGAAATGAACGACCGATTTGTGCAGCCGTTGAGAGATACAGTTGTTGTCCCAAGGTCCAGTACAGGTAGGTTGGGCTAGCCTCGATGTGTAGGATGCCTTGCGCTAGAACACCGGACACTGCTGCCAGCGAGAGCAAGGGCTTGGAGTGGCGTGAGGTTTGCAGTCGTAGCTCTTGGAGCTGCAGGTGCGTGACCTGAGGTCCATCGGCCGTAACATGCAACAAAGCCAAGGAGGCCTCTACGTAGGCCGGGGGTAGCTTCGTGTTGCCGTAGACAGGCGCAACCTCAATTGCACAGGAGCAGTCACCCAACCGCACTTGAATGGTGCGATCAGCTGCAGGGATGGCTGTCGGCGCCGTGGGAGTAGATGAGCATGATGTTGTGACCGGTGCGTTGGTTGGCAGGCAATCCTCGCCCTGCTCACTCCTTGTTAGTTCTTCGGCAGCGCTCTTCTCGCGCTGGACAAGTTGATGCCAGTGCTGAAGGGTCTGAAGAGAGCGTCTGTCCAGGCGGATGTGGCTTTGTTCGCAGCGAACGCGGAGCGTAGATTTGCCACGACCACGGCCATCTACAAATGCCCAGTGCTGGAATTGACAGAGCTCCTGCATGGGAATGGCCAGAATCTCACTCTCAGCCAGGTGGGCTGTGGCTTGACCAGCCAGGGACAGGAGCCCCATCGCGTGTCGGCCGTGCCCTTGCTTGGAGCCGTTGAGCGTGAGGTCATGCGTTGCGACTGTCAAAACAGGCCCGTCATCTGCTGCAAGACACATGTCGACGCGGCGAAGCGAACAAGCCATGTCAAAGTCCGATTTGAGCCTTGTAACCAGACCGGAGGGGCGCGTAGTCGAGGGCATCGCCATCGCAGGTGCCTGCCGCGCCAGTGATGATCTTGAGAGGGTGGCGTCCGGGCTGGACCTTGAGTGCTGGGCCAGGATCAAGGCCGAAGCTAAAGCAGCAGCCTGAACAGGATCGGCGCTGAGACCCAACGCTGCTGCAGCAAGGTCACAGCTGACCTTGCTGGTGGTCATGTTGAGGCTGCATTTGACATCATCAACGTGAAGTCGGCCCACATGCTCGTCGTTAAGAGTGGCCGTGGCTGTGACGGGCTCGATCAGCTCAAATTCCAGTTGCATCGTGGCAGCCTGTGCATTGAAGCGCAGTGCGGCATTGATGGCCGTCTGAGCTCTGCCCTGAATCTGTCGCCCGTCTGGAGTGGCCGCTGTATATTGCCACGTTGGGGCTACGGTCACGGACACGTCTTGTGGTAGGTAGCGCGCCAGGCGTTCCATGGCAGCATGAACATCTAACAGCTCGTCCATTTCATCTGTTGAAGCGTGAGAAGCAGAGGATTGGGCGCTCTGGGACGAGTCGATCGAATTGGTTGACCGGGCACTCAGCACACTGGCACCAGCGTCAACGTCGGCGTCTCCATCGGCGTCAGTTTTAGTACTGGGCAACCGACGAGATGACGCCAACATGGCTGCGCTGCTGGAGCGACGAGACACTGCACTCATCTCAGGGGCCGCCAAATGGGTAACTTGGCACGCGATGGTACCGAAATTGAGCGCGGCTCGAGGCAAAGGAAACTGTGCTACGTTCAGGATGGCCCCGGCCGTCGTCAAGTGCAAACTTGAGCGAGTGTGATCGTCAGCTCGAATGATCATTAAAGACTCCAAGTCAAGAGTAGCGTCGATGCCATCCTCGCGCGTCGACCATTGCAGAAAAGCCAGGCGGACTTGTGTCTGCTTGCTACAGCCCCGTTGCTCCAGGTCGACACCACGCAGGGTCAGATTGATCAGCTACAATCCGGCATGGGTCGGTGGGGTCGAGGCAAGCAAATGCGTGAGTCAGAAGATCAGGATCTTGGCGGCTAAAGCAGCCGGCAGTCGAGGAAAAGAAGGTGGTGGGGGCTCAGGAGTGCAATATGGGGCGCCGTAATACCTTGGCGATACGCAGTGCTTGGGTACACAGCCACAAGGGAGGAAGCTGGGCTGTTGGCGAGCGGGACTTGGCCCGCGAGCCTGTCCTGCGTCGAACGACATGCAAGCCGTTGATGACGACATAGAGTCGCCGGCTCGTGATGGTGCAATCAAGCTCACTCAGACTCTACAATTCAAAGCCAAAGCCAGAGCCAAAGCCAAAGCCAAAGCCCAAGCCCGGTCCTGATGAGAGAGACGCTCACACGGACAACAAGAACAGCTGCAGGTGCCGGAGCCTTCGACTGCTGCGTCGGCAGGACCACATACAATCTGTAGCGAGGCAAAGTCGACCTTGAGGCGAGCAATGCGGCCCCAGGCACATGTTTCACAGCTCAATTCTCCGCCCACAAGTGAAACGAAATACCGTATCACCCCGAGGGCCAACCTATTTCGCGATTCGCGAGCGAATGCAATCAGCTCGGTGCTGGAAGGGTAGCTCTGACGCAGAGACCAGAGGCTAGAGGAAGAGAATTGTAGAAGACCAGCCAAAGGTGTGCCAAAAGCAAGGACTGCCACCAGCGGAACATACCAAGGCAAAAATGACCAGGCCACGACGGCAATGATGCCAACCGCAGAGCCCAGAGGCGACCAAGGGGGTTGATCGATCCAAGCGAGCACGAGCAGGGCCGTTGCCGCACCCGCCGCAAGCGGCAGAGTCCAACCGCGCATGACCACGATACGGATCGCGCACAAGGCCTCAATCAAGCCTACTTTAAACTGTGCCTATTCTGCATGCATTACTCGAGGTGCGCGCTTCACGCCAGCGCAACACCCTCCCATCGACGACGACGAGAGAGAGAGAGAGGCAATGAGCTGCGCACAGTTGAGAAAAAAAAAAAATCGACTTGGGATTAAAACAAGAGAGTGAAATTTCATTTTGAGGCCCGTTTTGCTGACGTTAACATCGCGTTAATCTGCTGCACAAACTTGGGGTGTATTGTCTTTAATCATCGTGAACCATCTGCATCTTCTTGATTTTTTGCTGCATGAGTGTGGTGCGTGCTTGGCAACCTGGCTTCGAGTTTGGGCAAAATGGCGGCGGCGACCAAGCGGCAACAGCAACAGCTGGTGGCCCTCTTTGACTTTTTGGATCAGGTATGGCAAGAGGGCATGATTAAGCTACTGCATGCGACTGCCAAGCCCTGTAACCTCATGGGCCTGAATTCTGACGAGCAGACACGGCAGGGCACCGTATCGTCGGCCCAGCTGCAGCAAGGTCTTCAAGTCTTGGGGCTGAGCCCCACCGAGGTGCGAAAGGTGTCCAGTCCGAGTGCCTTTGCACTTGCGCTCTGATTGGCCGTGCTGTATCACCGACCGGTGCTTTTGAGCCGCTTTTTTTTGGTCTCAAGCGATCCTCACAAATGTGTGTCGGCGGGTCTGGTCGGGCGGGGTCGGTGATTCTCAGCAAGCGGTAGAGCAATTGCTGGTCGGGGCAGACCGCAATGGAGATGGACGTCTTGATCGGGACGAGTTTGTGCAAGTACTGGCGCAACAGCTGGCGGAACCCAAAACAGACATGGCCCACGACGTCGGTACGCTCAGATCGCCGCACCCCTGGGACCATGGTGACCAACCCTCGGTCGAGCTTCCCCAGACTCATTTTTGCTGACCTTGACTCTCGTTGTGAATGGACCCAACGAAAGAACAATCGTTTCGCATGTTCGATGAGGATTTGCAGGGCTTCATCACCGAGGAAAACCTTGTGCATGTGAGTGCCGCCAATTTGTCTGCTTCTGGATTCACCTGCCTTGTGGCCAGACTCATGGTTGCGCGCTTTCAGATGCTGACGCAATATGGAAATGGCATGCCGAATGAGGAGGTTCAGGCCCTGTTGGCCATGGCCCCGCGCAACAGCGCAGGGCAAGTTGATTACAAGGGACTGGTGGCGGCGGTGCAACAAGCCGATGAGGCCATGACTCGCCCCATTTAACATCCAGGGGCAACCATTGTGCCGATCCTGCGAGCTGAGCTCGCGCGTCACTTCACTGTGACTTGGCCCTGGCCATGAGCAACCGTTGCGCTATGACGTGTCTTGTTTGTGATGTGAATTGAAAGTGGATTGAAACAGCGTATCACCAAATTTGACAAGTTGCCATCACTCAATTAGTTGGCGTAAGTGCAGACGCCCGTGCCAGAGATGGATTGGCAGGTGGCACCCGAGGGGCAACCACCGCTCGAGGGGTCGCAAATGAGAGCGCAGCGGGTGGGGCTGCTGGAGCCTGGCATTTCGAGGACGCACTCGGGGCGCGCCGTGGTGCCCGAGGGCACATTCGTGGGACAGGCCGAGGAGGTGGAGCATGAAGGCGAGCAGAAGCTGCCCGAGACGCCGGTGATCTGAATGGCCTGCTCACCCGAGTTGCAACCGTTGGGGTTGGGGTCTTCGTAGTCGTTCGAGGCCGCTGGGGCCACGACGCTCTTCTTGACCTCGGGGTAGGAGGCCTGCATGGTGATGCCGCACATGCCCTTCTTGTCGACGCCGCGCTTCAGGCGAATGTAGCCTTCCTCGCCCCACGACTTGCCCCACGAGTTCTTGACAATCCAGTAGTCGTCCGAGTAGCCGACAACGAGAACACCGTGGTCGAGGCTGGTGCCGCACTTGCCGTCAAAGACACCCGAGGTGTAATGCTGGAAGCCAGCCTGGTCGGCCTCAATGGCAACCGAGACGGGGCCGATCGAGACGGCAGCCGCGAGCTGGTCCTCGTGCTCCTTGGGGACGTTCCTGAAGCCGTGGATCTCGGCAGCATGCTTCTTCTCCTTTTCCGTGTTGCACTTGCCATCTTCGGCAGTGTAAGGGTAGTCCTCCTCAGTGTCGAGACCACCGTTGGCAATGACGTACTCGAAAGCGTAGTCCATCAGGCCACCGTTGCAGCCATGGTTGCCGTAGCGGGTGGAGCAGTCCATGAGCTGCTGCTCGGAAAGGGAGACGAGCTTGCCCGTGGCAATGGCGTGGGCGCCCTCAACCGAGCCGGTGGTGGAGAAGGACCAGCAGGAACCGCACTGGCCTTGGTTCTTAATCTCCGTGACAGCGTTCTTCTGGCGCCAGTCCACCTCCTGCAAAGGGGCCTCGGTAATCCAAACCTCGTTGCGAGGGCGGGTGACGTTCATGGGGAAGCGTTTGACGTAGGCGGAAAACTCGGCGGCGGTGAGGTCGGCAAACTGGGTGATGCCCATGGTGAACGAGCTGTTGCCGGCGTTGTGCGCCTCAATGACGCGCAAGTTCTCGAAGAAAATCTGGTAGCGCGAAGCCTCCTCCGCACCGGTGGCATATTCCTTGCCAAAGTCGCTCTTGAACTGTCGGCACACACAAACGCAAGCACTTGAATGAGGCTCTGTCGCAATGCCCCGTCGAACACAACTCACAGCCAGTCGATCACCACGACCCAAATACAAACAAACGAAAAAAACGACGCAAGTCGAAACCAAACACAGCCACAAAAAAAAGCATGCACCTCCAAACGCCACATCAAAATCAAGCCAAGTCGCTTACCTGCTCCCAGGAGCTCAGGGGCGCAGCCACGGCCACGGCAACCAAAACGGCGGCGAGAACAGCCCTCATCTCGTCGTTCTCTCGCGTCTGCGTCGAGTCCCAAACAGAAAGAAAAAAAAATGCTCTCAATCCCTCTTCAGTGTATGTGTGTGTCAGTCAGCGTCTCACTCTCCTTTTCCTTCTCCAACTTTCAACCCAGAGCAATAACTCTGTGCAAGTCTGAACTGTTGTAGGCCTTCTTTTCTCGCCATATTGATATGGAATTTGGGATAGATGTGAAATCTGACATTCAGTGGTGTTGTCTGACATTTGTGGATGACGACAACATCAAACTTCTTCTTCAACCACACACTCACACACACACACACACACACACTCTCTCTCTCTCTCTCTCATTTGACATCTTGGCACGATCTTGTGAAGGTGAGCGACATCATGATGCTGGCGGGTGGGAGGAAGTCGCATGGCTGCTCTGGTGGCTCTGCCGCGAGTGGGAGGCAGGGTTTCTGGTAGAGGCAAGGTCTTTGAGCTTGACTCGGGTGTTTCCCAGCCTCGAAGTTGTGAAGATCGAGCAAAAGCGACTGGAAACTGAACACGCACCCGCCTCGTGCAATGGCGGACACGCGGGACTGATGCAGGTGCAGGACTCAAGGATGGGCGCGGACGCGGAAGCCTTTGCCGATGGCAGCGAGGCCAATGGCGGCTTTGTAGGACGCTGGCTGGCCCGAAGGGTAAGCTGTGGACATCCGATTCCTCATCCAACCTATTGGAGTCCTCCCCACCCGGGCTGAGCTCACCATGTGGTCTTGATCACCTCTGCAGGGATGGGACATTGATGAAGTCTTTGCTTGTACGTCATTCCTCATCTGCCGCTACCACCAAGGCTTGCACGCAGTTTGGGCACCAGGGTGCTATGACTCAAAATCTGTCGCCTCTGCCCATAGACGAGACGGTCAAGATTGTGCGCGTGCGCGACTTTAAACTCGGCGTCTTGTATTACTCCTTTCAGATTGCCATCCTGCTCTATCTCATCATCTACGGTATCGTCATCAGCAAAGGTCAGTGCCCTCCCCCCCACACTCCCCTGCCCGTATATCGGGCTTGGCCTGGGTCAGACTCTGCTTATGTGCCCCGCCACTTTCAGGCTACCTGCGACTGGAACAAATTCAAACGGGCAGCATTGTCCTCAACACCGAGGAACCGGCCAACCGCTCCTTGCCCGTGGACATTCCCTACTGTTGCGATGGTACGCTCGGCCTGGATTAGGCTTGAAGAAGGCTCGGATGGAGCAAAAACGGTTCCAGTGCCCCCTCGCGCGAGTTGTTGCATCTACTGACTTTGGTTCTCCTCTTTCACACGCCTAGACAATAATCCGTGCTCGACCAACAACACCTTGCTGCCCTGCCTTTATTGGGACCAGTACCAAGCCGAGGTCTGCGTTTGATTTTGCAGCAAATTCGTCGCCCATCGACCCAAGCACATGTCTCTTGTCTCACGCCTGCCAACGTCCGGACAGTACCCTGTCGGCAAGGAATACTCGGCTGCCATCACGAGTCGCCTCAGCGTCTACTCGCAAGTTGCCAACTGCTCAGACGACCAGTTCTTTGCTGATTGCTCGTAGGTCTCGCATCGAGCTGGTCCCCAATGCACCGGCTTTTTGCCCCTGCCATGCTCCTTTTTCCGTTTTGTCGGGCCTCTGATGCCAGTGGATGCGTGCCATGCACACTGACATTCTGTGTCTCCTCTTCAAACGCTCGGGCACACAGCTACGAGCCATCGCTGAGTGCAGCAAAAAATGCCGGCAATTCCTATTTTGTGGCTGCGGCTGAGCAGTTTACTTTGCGCATCCGCCACGGCGTCCGAGGCAGCGTCGTTAACCGGTGCGCTTTCAGAATCGCCCCATGTCTCGGCCAAACCCCCCTACGCTGACGCTGCTGCTTCGCTTTGAAACAGGGTGGGAACCAACACGGGTACTGATACCATGTCAGGCAAACTGGGAGACTTGCGCCACTGGCCAGATGACACGCCGTTTGCAGGTGTCAGCCAAAATGAAACTCGCACGGTCTGTTGCATCTGGCGCGCTTGTGGCTGGGCGATGGGGCCCAGGCGGTCGCAACCATCTACCCGTCTCCTTTTGACACTTATCGTCGTCTGCCGTGCACCCCCGGCACTCGCTCGATCGCTTGAGCACAGGGTGACATTGTCACATTCAAAGAGCTGCTGCAGGCTTCGGGCTTGACCATGGAAGACCTAACAGCAACCGGTGACAGCGTGCGCTATGACGGCATCAATATCATCGTCTTTATCAAGTAAGATACTGCTGGGGAAGCAGGGAAGCGGGGTCGCAGCTTTGCACAGTCATGAACGCCTGAATCCAGAATCCAGGACCCACTCACATGCACCTGCACTGGACTTCCGCTCAGGTATTCGATGGTGGGTCGCAATCATCTGCGCTACACGTACGAGCCCCGAGCCTTGAGCGACGCCGAATTCAAGGTGGAGGAAGTCATTCACAATGGCACCACCCGCACAATCTTCAATCGGTAGATGCCCGCGCTCACCGTGCCGCTGCCCACTTGTACACGCACCCTCACACATTTAAGACACCTGCACACACACGTGAATGCCCACTCTGAAATTAATCAACTACATGATGCCTGGCCTCCCCAAAGGCACGGTGTTCGCTTCCTTTTCGTGCAAATTGGCGAAATTGGCGAGTTTGACTTTTTGGTCCTGATGACCACATTGGTCACTGGTCTGGCACTGTTGGCCGTGGGTATGTCCTGTTTTTTGTTTTTTTTTGTTTTTTGTTTTTTTGTTTTGTTTTTTTGTGCTCGAGCGCCGCCAGGTCAAAGTGCGGGTCAGACAACCAAGGCGTGGTGGGGATGAGCAATAAAGCGCTCCTGCAAGCCCATCTCATCGGGCCGTCTCTGACTCCCTCATCTAGCCACAACCATCACCAACCTGCTGATGACCATGATCATGGTAGGATGTCCAAGCCCGCTTTTCCGCTTTACTGCAATGCCTCCCTCCAGTCTCAACTTGCTCTGACACATCAGCCGCTGACTCCTTTTGCCCTTGACCCTTGCCGTTTCTTCCCTCCTTCCATGTCAGCCCATGCGCAAGGTGTATCAAAAGCACAAATATGAGATTACAGAAGATTTCTCGTACTGGCGCGCCATGTCTCAAGCAGACGCTGAGCAACGCATGGATAGTTTGAACGACCGTTAGTCCTTACTTGGCGTCATGAGCTCTATGGGCCACTTGTACCCTACCCCCGGACTCGTTTGTGCCACCCTTGTTCGGATTCAGACAACCTCAAACGCCTCCCCTCATGGCTCACATCTTGCTCGACAATTATTTTTGTTCCTAGGACCCAGCACGACTAGCTTTCACACCTTGGCCACGGATACGCATACGACGTCTTCCGAGACATGAGGTCCAATGTGCTCGTTGCGCCACACATGTGTCGGTGGACATGTTGTTTGGGCCGCTGTCTGGGCCGGCTTGGTTATTGTATGCACGATTTGCAAGGTTGTTGTGGCCTCGTGTACAAGATCAATCAACGATCAATTTCCATCTCCAGCAACCGTCGCAAGCACGAGATCAGTGTTTCGCATCATGACATGATGTAGATGTGTGATAGCGAACTTCGCCTTGATCAAGGCATGTCTCTACTGAGCTCACACCCAAAAAATTAACAAAATTAAATAATTAATGCTCGCCATCGTCAGAGTCGGCTTCAGAATCTGCCGGCTCGGCCAGCTGGGCCAGCACTAAGGCACGAAGAAAAGCATCGCCATCGTCACTGCCACCATCGCTGGCATCATGGTCATTTGCCTCTCCGTCTTCACTGCTGTCACTGTCAGTACCCAGCGCGTGGGGTCCGAAAGCAGCTGCTCGGTCTTGGTCTTCATCGCTGCTCTCCTCCTCTTGATCGGAAGAGGACAGCCCCTCGTGTTCTGGCCCCTCTGTGGCCATGATCCAACGTTGCAAGCGATCCAGGTGCTGCTGAAGCTCGGGATCTTCCCAGTCAACACCCGAATTGTAGCAGAAAAGCTCAAAGCGTTGTGCGGAGGTGGTGACAGGCAAGGCAGCATCCTCAAGTCGCGGGGCTTCACCGCGAGGTGGCAGCGGAAAGCTGGCTCGCAGAGTCCAAGCTGACTCGAGTAAAAAACCCCATGTATCCCTTTGCATTACAGGTTAAACCAAGGGTGAGTTTGCATGCACGAGTTGGAGGGGGAGATCGAGATTTGGGCAGGACATGAGACATCCAGGCCTATGTACGGTGCTCAACAGAGCAACAATGGCAACGCCCAGGATTCGTGTGCACACAACAGCGGGCGTATCAAAAGAGTGGAGCAACAAGAGGGGAGTTGCACCTACGGATCGCGTCGAACGTAATTGTTTGGGAAGATGTGGATTCGCACGCAGCTCCCGGGGTGTGACTGGTACCAGGTGGGGCGACTTAGTGGCTCCGAGAAGCGCCAGCGAAATGCCAGCCCTGGGTGACCTGGCGCTTCACACCAAGCAGATGATCAGCACGCTGTGTGAGTCTGGGCAGACCGAATGCAGATTATGGGCCACGCTCATGACGTCGTGGTGAGAGCAAGGGGCGCGAGCCTGGACGTGCTCTGTGCAGCGTGCACTCACCATGCATTCGATGGTCGTGGCCAAAGGTGATGATGCGACAGGGCTCATTGTTCCACCAGGGATCATTGGCAATCCAGTCGTCGCCTGCCGCTGCCTTGAAGCGAAAGCTCCATTGAAAAGAGCAGAGCTCGTCCTCGGTCAGCCAACAGCGCCGACTGTCCGCCACTGACTCGCGCAGGGCTTCATAAGCTTGTCCTTGCTCCAACAACGTACGGGCTCGAGATGAGACATGCACCTAAAAAAACATCAAGCGGTGAGTGGCCCATGCAGCAGGCAGCAGGCGTTTGCTGGCATGTGGGGCTTGGAGCACGGCAGCAGACCACTCGCCTTGTCGGCCCATATTCGCAGACAGTGCGCCCGCCAGAGCAAGGGTGTTTCTGCCAGGCTTTTCCAGCGCGAGGAAACCTAGCCGTGTCGCGGACATGTCGAAAGAGAAAAAAGGCATCAGGCTCCATCGCCAGACAGGCTCAGATGGAGGAAGAAAAAGGCCGTGAGAAAGACAAACTCACCTGCCGCATGCGAGCAAGGGATGGGTAATCCAGACGACGCAACACATTCAAGGCGACATCTTCGGGAAGTGAAGCCAGAATGTCGAAGCGTGTCTCCGTTGAGGAACGTCGCAGCGACGCCATCCCAATTGATCGGGACTTTACCCTGTAGCAATGACCAGTACACCACCTCTCCCCTGCCCATGACCAAGCCCCGTCAGAGCATCCAAAACACTCGAACACGCACAGGCACACAGGCACGGGCACACAAGCACACACACAGGCACAGGCACACACACGGCCAGGTCGCGCAAGACGCGAGAGAGAGAGAGAGAGAGAGAGATAGCAAATCCAAACAAAACGCTTCAACACACGTAAGCTGGTGTAGTAACATCAACTGCATTTATCCGTACTCTATCGTCGATAACTCATACACGGAACATTATCAAATCTACAACAACCCTCACTTTTTATTCAATAATATCGTGATACGTGCTCTGCTGCTGACAATAATGTCAGATAAACTAGCCGTTGCCGTGTCGCCGGGCGACGCGAGCTTCGGGCAACAACCCGGGCGGGGCAGGAGCGGACAGAAAACTGCTGCTGTGAGTGGTGGCAAGGGCTCGGGTGTGAAGCAATGGCTTGGTCATTGAGACCCTTGTGTGCACAAGTCGGCAACCACATGATCATGGCCGCTTCCTGAGCCAACACGCATGCACATGTGGCCACTTTCTTGTGAACCGGGTGCAAACTTGATCAGTCCAATGGGTTGCTCGTCTCACAACGGCTGTGCCCAGCGCAGCCCACAGCAACGGTTGGCCGCCCCCGTTCATTGTCACCTGCACCACCTGGCCACCCGACCATGGGCTCAGCAAAGTGTAATAAGGGCCGTCCTTGGCGTGGGTTGCCCCTGCACTCCCTCTCCATGCCGTCACCACTACATGATGGCAAGGGTCAAGGGGATCACCTCTGGACACCAGTGCCGCTACTGCTCCCCTTCACCCGCTGCCCCTGACGTTTACTCCGCGCGTCTCCAGGCAGCATTTTTTTGCCAGGCACGCCCCCGACCACCATCGGCTCGAGATAGCAGGCTGCCTCAACCTTGATTGATCTTCCCGAGCAGCATGATGCGAACGCTACTTTGGGCTTTGGCCTTGGCCACCCTGGTCGCTTTGGGCCAAACCAAGGCACAAAACGACGTGTACTTTCTCATTCAGGAGCAAAGCGATGCGACCGTGTTCAAGCAACAGATTGAGGATATCCTGAAGTCTCTCATTCTCTACGATGAGTTTTATACCACCGGTGACTTTGAGGTGGTTATTCTGCAGAAGGGCATTGGCATGCCCTTGTTGCGTGCCCCCATCGATGCGGCCATTGCACAGCTGCCCCTCCTCACCATGATTGAAACAAGCGATGGAGAGCTTGGTGACCTTCTCAACACCGCCAACGCTCAAAAGGCTGGCAACGCCGACCCGGCCGTAGCGGTTATTGTTGGGGTCGAGCCCTTTGAGGAACTGGATGCTCTCAACGCCTTTGCCGCTGCCAACGCCTTTCTCAATTTCGACCAAGTCTTGCTGTGGGATATCGCTGTTACAAGGAACGAGGCTCTTTTGCTTCAGCTGGAATACTTGGTCGACTCCCTGAAGCTGGCTGGCTGCTGTATTACTACAGTCACTGGCAATGCCTGGAACAAGGTGGCGCAATACATCAGCGCCTCGGAATGCCCCAGGTTAGCATCTGTACCGGTCGGCTAGTCCGCTGGTTTGAAAATCAGCCCGTCTTTGCTGATCGACTCGCCTCACTCTAACTCTGGCATTTTTTTGCACAACATTTGCCATTGCTCCCCGTAGCGACTCGCTGTCAACTACAATGCTGCCAGCCACCACAGAGGATGACACCACGACTGCATCTGCTTCCACCACCACCACCACCACCACACCCTCTTCATCGTCAACTGCTTTGACCACCCTCTCCACCAGCACCACACCCGTAAATGGCCCTGGATGTCCTACCCTAGCAGAGGAATGCCGTTGCAAACCCAACGCCGGAGCTGTGTACTTTCGCAATGACAATGGGTGCTTTGTCGAGTGCCGCTGCCGATCTCTGGAAGAGATTGCGGAACAAGGCAACGTACGCAGTATCGACGAGATCTATCCACCTGCCCCGACCACGACGCGCCGTCCCGTCATCACCACCACCACGTCGACGACCGCCTCTTCGAGCATGGTCACCCCTCCCAATGGCGCCGGATGCCCGACACTAGAGGACAATTGCAACTGCAAGCCAAACGCCGGCGCCGTCTTCTTTCGAGGCTATGATGGCTGCTTTGCCGAGTGTCGCTGCCGATCTCTGGAAGAGATTGCGGAACAAGGCAACGTGCGCAGTATTGATGAGATCTACCCGCCTGCCACCAGCCGACCTGGTATTCCCGTAACTCGCAGCTCTTCCGTTGGAAACCCGTCGGTCACCACCACTACTACCACCGTGCGAGTGCCCGTCACGACGACAACAACGCCTCTGCCCGGCTGCGGCATGCCCAACCCGTTGTTTTCTCGTTTGTTCGCGGACAACTATGCTCTGGTGGCCGTGGGCAACTTCACTCAGCGTTTGGTAGATGTTGACGTTGACTTGGGTTGGTCGATTGCCGATGAGCGCGATCCGTCCATCCGCCGCGCCACCCTCCATCAGCTACCTGCCATCTCAGACTTGGATTTTCGTACGCTGTGCTTCCGTGCGTGTGAGGAAGACCTCGTGTGCACGGCCGTGACGTTTGGCGTGGGACCTACCAGCTGGCTTGAATGTCGTCTGCATGACCTGATCGCAGCGCAAGCCGATGGCGACCTTATGCCCACAACCAACTGCACTTACTCATTCCGTCGTGACACGCTGCCTCGCGCGTCTCCATACGCGCGTGATCCCTCATCCCCCTATTATCTCGAGCCGACCACATCCACATCCACTTCCACTTCCACTTCGTCCTCCACATCCAGTTCTTCTTCCTCGTCTACTTCTAGTTCAACATCAACCTCTACGTCCACGTCTACATCAACCTCCTCGTCCTCCTCCTCCTCCTCATCTTCATCATCATCATCATCATCGTCCACCTCTTCTTCCTCGTCTACCTCTTCGTCTACGTCAACCAGTACCTCCACTTCCTCGTCTACCTCTTCGTCTTCCTCCTCTTCTTCCTCCTCTTCTTCCTCTACCTCAACCAGCACTTCCTCCTCTTCTTCAACCTCCTCATCATCCTCCACCTCAACCTCAACCTCAACCTCAACTTCCACCACAACTGACCCATTGGCATGGACCGGATTTGCATCGCCAATTTTGGGCAACCTCAACGGTGTACCCCAGCCGATGCGCTTTGCGTCAGCCTTCCCCACCACAAGCCCAAATCTTCTTCTGATTGAGGATGCCACCGACGCGGAAGAATGTCGCGACTTTTGTCTCGGCTGGACCCGGTGCCAGGGCGTTTTTGTGTGGGCCCGTGGGCCCTCCGACTTCCAATGCCGTTACGTCAACGCCACCAACGACACAATTCCCACCTCGTTGCCCTCGTTGTCATATCGTAAGCTCGAGAGTAATGACACGTGGACAGCAACTGCCTTCACGCCCTTGGCCCCAGGCGAGCTCTTTCTTTCCGCCCTGAGCTCGTCGTCCATTATCTACGTAACCACGTTGACAAGCGGCGATGCTCAGCAGTGTTTTGATGTTGCCAAGCAGTTTCAAGCTGCCCAGGGTGGCGTCTTTGACGCGACTGGCACCTGCCGTGTTCTTAGTACCATTGACTACGACCAGGTCCTGCCCGGGGTCAACGGCGTGCAATCATTTGAGATCAGCCGCCTCGCGTAAAGGCACGTTTTGTTTGTTTGATGACCTTGTTCGCTCTTTGCGCGTGTTGTTGCGTGACTATTCTATACAGCCCATGCTGGCCTGGGCACTGCCAGTTTGACGTAATTGGATTCATGTCTTTATTCTGGCTTCTTGAACAGCGAATTGCTGCTGGGGAATCATGAAGGACTGCCACATTAAGTGAATTTTCATCAAATCTGATCTCGAATAGGCAAGGCTTTCTTTCAAATAACTGACAGCTGCGACATGGATAGGACTGTCGATTCAATTCCCGGTCCAGGTTGCCCCCTTCTTGCAGATATGCAAAAAAAAAAATGTAATATGATCATCACCTTGCTCTAGTCCTGGATACCTTGAGCCGTCCAAGGGATGACATCGCCGGCATTGACGGGTACAACCTGTGGCAGCCCCGCACACGTGTCAGTCAAAATGCCTGCTGCACCGCAACCCGGAACTAGCGCACATGTCGAGCAATCATAAACAAACCTTGCTCTGACCAAAGGCATACTCCAGGGGCACGGTTTGTGGCTGACGCAAGAGTGTCACAGTGCCGGTGTTGCGAGGAAGACCATAAAACGTCGATCCATTGCGACTGACAAAATTCTGCAAGCACGACACAGCAGTGAGCAAGAGGAGCGAGAGAAAGGACGAGGGGAAGGGGGCAGACCGCAACCGTACATCGAGCAACTCGAGGCAGCCCAGCTGGTCAAACACCATGGCGTAAAGTTCCAACGCCAAAGGCATGGTAAAGCAACCGGCGCTGCAACACGCTATAGTAGGAAGGGGTCACAGGTGAGCACCTGATGTAAAGGCTCGGGTTGAGGACGAAGAAGGCACAAACGCCGAAACGCCGTTGGGCCCTTGAGGACTAGGTGCAGGTTGCGCCTCGGCAGGAACTGAGAGCACCCCGGGAAAGAAGGAACAAAGGGCATACAAGCTTGTTTGCGCTCAACAGCGTGCGGCGCACTGTCGGTGCCCATGAAGAACTTGGGTGAGCCGGAACGGACGGCATCGAGCAAAGCCTGACGGTCGTCTTCCGTCTTGAGCACGGGGAGGCAGTACTGTTGTGGGTCACATCCCGGAGCGAGGGAACAAGGCAGTGCAAAGCATCAGCGACACGGATGGAGGGTTGGAAAAATGTAGCGCTACGGCGGAAGTGACGATGTCAACGCGAGCTGGCTCTCCAAGAATGGTCAGGCCTCACCTTGTGTGGGCGCAAACCCTTGTCAAAGAGGGCGTTGCGATTATACAAGAGGTGTTGGCAGGTGATGGTGGCTGCCACGTTGGGGCCTTGACTCCTGCCGACACGACGAAGAAAGGGGATGAGCGACATGACGGTGACAAGCCAACCCGAGCAATGCGGTACTTACGTGACAAACTCGACCGCCTTGCGCGTGGTCACGTGCTCCATCACCACCTGGATGAATTCAAAATAAATGCACAGCAACAGGATGCACACGTGCAGACAGGGATGACTGCGCATCCACAAGCTTGAAATCATCCCAAGTGCAAGACGCCTCGACATGCAATCGGCTAACCTTGAGGGAGGGATGAGCAGCCACCAGAGGTCGTAGATGGCGGTCAATGAAGACGGCTTCGCGATCAAAGAGGTCGATGTCTGGTGTCGTCACTTCCGAGTGGACCAAAAGGGGGAGGCCAACCTGGCCATCAAACAAGGTCGAGGTAGAAACCGCGCGATGTCAAGATGCCAGTGTACAAAGGGTGAAGAATGGCGGCGGCCACCAGCACCAAGGGCTTCGAGCACCGACCTCAGCCATGGCAGCAAGAGCAGGACTGCACTTGGCAATATCGGTGACGCCCGAGTCGCTGTTGGTGGTGGCACCAGCCGGGTACAGCTAATCAAGGAGGTTGAACTTCTTTTGAGCAAGGTCTCTCAGCCCGAAGAAGTGCACACGAAAGAAGAGCAAGGCGCCACTAGCCGCGGGGCGAAGCATCTATCGTATACCTTGACTGCGTAGATATGACCTGAAGCCTTGGCTTTGTGGATCTGTGCAAGCACGTCGGTGAGCATGAGAAAGGTGGATGGCATAGAGAAACTGATAGGAGCATGTCTCACCTCATCAGCAGTGGTATTGTCAGTCAGGTAGAGGGTCATGAGTGGGACAAAGTCAGGACGGCCACCGGCGTGAGCCGCCGCTAGGACACGCTCGCGATATGCAAGCGCCTATTAGATGAGAGCGCAAGGGATGAGCTTATGCCGTCATCGAGCGAGCTAACCCGCTTCAATCCCACAATGCTGGATCACAACATGCGTTACTTTCAATGGCTGGCCTTGACGCTTACCTGTTCCGTGTTGACCACGGGAGGGACAAGGTTTGGCATGATGATGGCCCGGCGCACACCAGGTGTCAGCACTGTTGAAGACACGGGTACCCGAAGATGGCACAAAACAGTTAGAAACGGATGCAAGCGCGGGGGAGGCAGCGCCAAGGAGAGGCACTGCGAGGGCGAGGTAAGAACGCACGGTGCCCAAGCGAGGCAAGGCCATCGCCATCGCGAAGATGCAGATGAAGATCGTCGGCGGCGCCAACAACAATGGCCTCTGTGTGGTGGTAACCATTGCAGGAAAAGTGGGCCGGCAGGTTATGGCGTGAGGTGGGAAACAAGAGGGAGGTAGCCGCTGGCTTGATGGGGATGCGGAGCAAGGAAAGAGGAAAGGGGGAGGGGGGCACTTGGACCGGTGGGGGTAGTGGTGTCAGCCATGCTGATGACGATGGTCGGGTGCAAATGGGGCACGAGAGATAAAATGCCATCCCATCCGATCTGTCTGACAATAACATCTTGCACAACCTCCTCAGATGGTCATGTGCACGACAAGGCGTTCGCGTCTTTCAAGCATCACTCCTGTGCGTTTTGTTTTTGTGAGTGTGTTGCTGTGTTTGAGTGTGTGGTGTTTGTGTTGTTGGTGTTCTTATGGGAGAGAACGAAAAGTCAAGGAGAGAAAGAGAAGTTTTTGAGAAAGGTTTTATATTCCATCCGTTACTTGATTTACACAACCATAATGCTCTTCATTGCAAAGCAATCAAGAGCTGGTGCAGAAAAAATGAGAGGGGGGGGGGGGGGGGGGTAATTTAAAAACACTT